>NW_024582428.1:554818-570002 GCF_018398535.1 Haplochromis burtoni | reverse complement strand
TGTGTGTGTGTGTGTGTGTGTGTGTGTGTGTGTGTGTGTGTGTGTGTGTGAATGTTTAAGGGTGAAGAAGGTGCTGGACATGTCTTTTATTTGACGATAAATCACTCTCTGATCCACAGCAGGAGCAACAAAAACTCCTCTCATCTGTCTCTATCCCATCTTTCCTGCTCTGCTCCTCTTTCTCCTTTACTCGGCAGGATCCTGTACTTTGACAAAGGCCTAAAAAATGAAGTCAAGAGGTGGCACAGCCTCCGACTGAAGGAGCATCTTGCACAATGGCGGGGGAGGCCGGCTTGTTGGAGGATACCAGTTTTTTCTTTTCCATCTCATGCAGTTCTCTCTGTCATGCAGCCGGCACGTTAGACATGTATATAAATTAACTCTTAGAGCAAACATAACATGTCAAATATAGCATATACAGTGTTTTTTCCATATATGAATCGGAAAATTCAGGCTTTAAACTTCCAAGATTTTCTTAATGCACTCTGCGTTTGATTCATTCACTTGTTTACACAAGTAAACAACAAGAAAAGCCATTTCTTTCTCGCCCACATGAATAAATAGAGGAACTTGTCTCAGCAGACGTGTAAGCTGTTTGGTGAACTTGAGGCAAGTGTACTTACCTCCCCTTCATTTCTTTTCCATTGGTCCTCTGTGTCACCTCCCAAGTGACCATCTCTAAACAATGATCCATCCTGAGCATCTCCAAGAAACACACTCCATCCTGAGAGCCCCCTTCGCTCTTCCTGTCTTTCTCCTTCACTCTCAAGCTTCCTGTTCTTTTCTCCCTGGTTCTTGTTCTCATCCATCTTCCCCCTCCTCTCCCCGGTTTATCCAAACCCTCTTCATAAACTCTCTTGTTTCTCAGTCTGACAGTCATTGTCGCATCCTCAGCGGCCTCCCAGGAGTATTCAATTTCAGCACATGTGCTTATGTTTGCTCTGCAGGGACATTCTTTGTAGCATAAAGAGTGTCACCTTCTAAGAAGAACAGCAATCAAACAACGTTTCGCTCTTCTTCCACCCTCATCCCTCTCTTTTTTTGTTCTCCTGTTTCCAGAGGATTAACCCATTTATTTGTTCTTCTTGTCCTCAGGGACATTTACTTGTTCCCTCTTTTATCATCTCCTTCATGTCCTTCCTTTCTCCTGTCTTCGCAGCTGTTGTGTGATTGTTTTTTTCCAGATCAATGTTAGCATTACACACGTATCAGCTCTTTTACAGTGTTTACTGTTTGAAAAAACATGTTAGCAACATTGGAGCTCCATGTGCAAAACAAGTTTTTACTTCCGATATATATTGGTGCTATTGTGTAGATTCTGAAATACCGTGAAATACCTACTGTGTAAATTATTATTTTTTAATTTGCCAGGCTGATAAAATACATTTTAAGGTTATGTTTGCTATATATGGTATCTTCGCTATATTGTTTATTTTTGCATTTGTTCTATTTGAATATGAAAACAGATACAAAGACTCAGGTAACATTTTACAATAAGGGGCCAGAAGACTTGCTTAGGTACTAAGAAATGAGTGAGAAATCAACAATAACTTAACACTAGTTTCATTAGTAAATATTTTATATCTTCCAGTTCAGGACTCTATAGAAGACAAAACTATCATTTGAAAATTTGAAAATCACTGGAATCATATCGGTAACTAAGTAGATAAAGATTCAATTTTCAATAAAGTTTTATTTATATAGCGGCAAATCACGCCAACAGTTGCCTCAAAATGCTTTATATTATAAGGCAGAGACTCTACAATAGTAGGGAGAAAACCCCAACAATCAAATGAACCCCTATGAGCAAGCACTTGGTGACAGTGGCAAGGAAAAACTCCATTGTAACAGGAAGAAACCTCCAGTGAAACCAGGCATGAGTTGATGATTAAAATAAACTTATAATGGTCCACTTTCGTCATGATAAACTCTTATCCAAAGTCTCCAAAACCCAGAGTAACGTTAAAGTGTATGCAGACCCCGGCCCAGCAGCCAGAGCCTGACATTCAACAAGGAACAAAGGCAGCGATGAGCAGTCAGGTTTGCAACATTGTAGCATTAGACTGTAAAATCACTGTGGTGATTCTGTTGAAGTCTGTGAAGCAGGTTTTACACTGTAAACTGGTTTTTGGTGTCAGGTTTCTGCTTGGGCGACCGTGCCTCAGGGGTTGGGAAGCGTATCTGTAACCGGAAGGTCGCCGGTTCGATCCCCGAGCTCTCTGTCCTGGTCGTTGTGTCCTTGGGCAAGACCCTTTCGCCTACTGGTGTTGGCCAGAGGGGCCGATGGCGCGATATGGCAGCCTCGCTTCTGTCAGTCTGCCCCAGGGCAGCTGTGGCTACAACCGTAGCATGCCTCCACCAGTGTGTGAATGAATAGTGGCATTGTAAAGCGCTTTGGGTGCCTTGAAAAGTGCTATATAAATCCAATCCATTATTACACTAAAGGATGATTT
This sequence comes from Haplochromis burtoni, assembly GCF_018398535.1. Classification (NCBI taxonomy): domain Eukaryota; kingdom Metazoa; phylum Chordata; class Actinopteri; order Cichliformes; family Cichlidae; genus Haplochromis; species Haplochromis burtoni. The sequence goes on along the minus strand of NW_024582428.1, from coordinate 567,549 downwards.
TCTGTACGTCGCCAATCAGATAGAGGTTTGTGTCAGTGTGTGGCACTGCAGCCTAAGTTACACAAGCAGTGCAACAAATTACATTCTCTGGGGAGTAATTACATACTGTGATGCAGTTTTTAACAACATGTTTAATGTTACATTTCAAAAAAATAATACGTCATTTTGGGGTTGGAGGGGACTGTATATAAAAGGAGAACAAGGCTACTTAGACCTAACCCAGTGGTTTTGGAAGCCTCAAGGTGAACATTTGGACATTTGGAGCTCTTGTGTTCATATGGCTGTGAGACCTAATAATAAAGGGTGACCACTCAGCTCAGAGGAAAGAAAATAGTTTATTGGGGTCAAAGGTGAAGTTAAAGACACATTTACATTAGCCCCTTTAAGTAAAGGGAAGCTCTTGCCTGTGGTGGTTGTGATACCTCTGGATCAATGATTCCAGCGTGCAATTATGTCAAGAAAAAAAAAGTAAAAGAAAGAAAGAATTTTTCAATTTCTGTGTCTTTACAAAATTGCTTTATTAGGAAACATGCCCTGTTTTAGACTAGAATAGCAATGGAAAATATAGAGAAAGGTAATTTAAGTTACAGCACAAATGAACAGGATCTCTATTTCCCACTGGAGCACTGCTAAGCAATTTTTAAACAATAACATTAACCGTATTTTCCATCCAATTCTGCAAAACACAATAAGAAAGGAAACTCTGCTTCTTTTCTATTTGACTTTCCAAGTCACTTGGAAGGCATTATTCCCCCGTTCTCAAATTCCCACCGAGAATCACATTGTTCCAGCGAGTATAAATAGCAATGAAGAAAAACTAAGTTGGAGACACGAACTTTTTCTTTTTCCTTTAAAGTGAATCCACTCTTTAAAAACCGTCTTCGTCCGTTGAGTCCAAAACCAGGAGCCGGGGAATAAACTTCCACTAATGCTTTTCCATTTTTTTCTTCAAACGGGCCTTCAGTCGCAGTAAAAAGGACTGCTGTCTTGGCTGCCATTGTGCCGTATAGACAGACAGTATGGCACTAAAAAGAGATGTGTCAGAAACCATATGCTCGCTTGAGCACAATGGCCGTCACGGTAGTCGCGCCTATCCTCAAGACAACACAGGGAAAACACACATGCAGACACACACTCAGGTGAAGGTTTGAACACACACATTCTTATCACATCCAAAACTAAAAAAAACAAAAAAACATCCTCCAGTGTTCTCAAAAATGGACCCTGATATATGTCAGCTTCACTTCATTTTCTGCCTCACCCTCTCTTCTTTCTTCTGTTTTTCTTCCCCTCGCCTGTTTGCCTTCCTCCTCTGTTTCTGTGCCACGCAGTGAAAACAGGACGCGTGTGATAGACCAGGAGGCTCCTCGCAGTCCCTGGGCACCGCCAGTGTGCCTGCATGTGTGTGTGTGTCTCATTACACTCGCGTGTATGTGTCAGCAAGATAGATGGACGCAGCTGTCAACCCAACACTTCCTGTAGCCTCTCCGTCGACCTTGCGCTAACCTGGAAGTATTTCTCAACACCGTGGCCAAAGTCTTCCTGTCTGGAGCCACGCCAGGGCTAAGCAGCTTGGCCTGATTCACGTGTACACGCACACAAACAAATGCAAGGATGTGTCTGCTTTGTGTGCAGACCTTCTGAGAGATGGGAACAAGGAAAACATGCCAAATTCAGATACACACTTTTTTTTTTGTCGGCTTGCAGGCTGCTGTCAGTACAAAACACAATCCAACCTCAACCTTGCAATGACCACCTGACCCTGATTTAACCCTTAAAGGCCCTGACAAGTCACTATCCTGTTAAAGACATTCACGGAAATTTGCAAAGATTAAATCCATTATCGCTGTCACGGAAGCCTCCCTTTCTTCTTTCTGAATGAAAGAGCACCGATAAATGAATAACTAGCTGTATGAATAAAAACAAAAAGTGGCAGGACCAGTATGATTGGGCCTCGTGCTAATGCTCAAGTGTGTGTTGCATGCTTATGCAAGCTGGGGGGAGCTTTAATACATCTCAGTGTCAATCTGTGTAGAAGTATGTCTGAGTCCAGGAGCAGGGGTGGAGTACAGAACTCCACTCGAGAGGCCTCGTTGGGCGTCCAGGCCCGGGGCTCGCCTGAAGGCACAGCCCGTCTGGAGGAGCCCTCGGCTGGGCAGCAGCTGAATAAAAGATGGAAGGGAAGTGTCAGGCAGGAAGGCCAGGAGCACTGGGAGGCCCAAACCGAGCTGGTGGAGACAAACAGATGCTGGCTGAGAGCGGAAAGGAAGGACGAAGGAAACAAAGTATGACAGAAGGAAAAAAAAGACTGAATGAAAGAAGAGGGGGAAAGAGTACAAAAAGACTGATCATTCTGTCTCCAGATTATCATCACTCATACCTTCCAGTCTAAAGTTTCATTTACCAACATCCATAGGTAAGGAGAAACATTACAGATATATATGATGAAGACTTTGGCTGCATGCAAGTCTTATTGACTAGGATGGGATGGCGATATAGCTTTTAATACATTTTCGTGTAATAGATCAGAACTTTGCAACCCCAAAATGATGGCCCTTGAGTTCCCAGTCTTCACATGAGAGTCGAAGTCTTAAGTCATACCTTGTTTCTTTATATTTTGCAAGAAAAGTGCGAAATAGTAATATGTTAAAGTGTGTTAAAAGTGAAACATACATGGAAATACAGTATAAAAAGACAAAAACTGAGTTTGTACAAAGCTTGGAAGTCAATATTTGGTGTGACCACCTTTATTCTTCAGCACAGTCTGAACTCTCTTAGGCACTATGCTTGTCATTTTTTCTTTAAGTGGTCTTAATAGTTCTCCAGTAGGAATAGTTCTTCAGGCTTCTTGAAGGACATTCAAAGCTCTTCTTTGGATTCTTCTGCTTTTTGTTCTGTTCTCTGTCAACATGATCCCACACTGGTTCAATAATGTTGAGGTCCGGGCTCTGGGGAGGCCAATACATGGCTGATAGTGCTCCATTGTGTCTTTTCTATACAGGTATGATTTTACCACATTGGCAGTGTGTTTGGGATCATTGTCATGCTGAAAAATGGAGCTGTTGACAATCAGATCCTTCCCAGATGGTATTGCATTATGGATCAAACTGATGCTACTTTTCTGTCTTCATAATTTCATCAATTTTGACAAGATCTCCAGCACCACTGGCTGAAATTTAGCTCAAACCATGACAGAGTGGAGGACACTCCTGACCTCCTGGTGATGATTTGAACCCAAGATTTTAAATTTGGATTCATCACACCATCACACCTGTTGGACTAATTTTCACTCCAGTTCTCATGTAACTTTTTAAGCTCAAATGATTCATAGCTCGGTGTTAAATGGTTTAACAAAGAAAATGATTTCTCTGAAAATGGTCAAGTACAACGAATGGACCGGAGTGAAAAAGCCACCAAAGGAAACCTGTGAAAGACCTTCAGAAAGCCTGGAAAATTTTTGCTCAAGATCACTTCATAAAGGAAAAAAGACAAGAAAGTCTGGCTGCTTGGAAGCCAAATATAAAGAAAGAGGCTGTGGGTCAAGACTTTTACACAGTACTGTACATTCATGAACAAAAAAAAAATTGATTATGTGATTTAAAAAAAAGAAGCGTTTTTCTCCACATTTCCTGAACCTGTAAGCCAGTTCCAATGCTACATCAATACTCTGTTATCAAAACTAAATGTGACTTTTATTTAATGAAAATAATTGTACTTAACTAATAAGTTAATTTATTCAATGTCAATATGTACCTAAATAATGAGTTCATACTTAAAACACACTTTTCTAATTAATTTGAGCACTTTATCAGAAAAACATTCAGAAACGTGCCTTTTTTTGATTTTTCCTAACATTTGCACACACTCACACTACGATCGGGACAACTTCAGGTTCAGTATCTTGCCCAAGGACAGAGTAAAGGAGCAAGGGATGGAACCAGCAACCTTTCGATTAGTAGACCTGTCCCCCACATATGTTTATGTACACAATAAAATAATGTCTGCTCATCACCCAGTATCCATTTTACATGCTTAACTCCGGCCTCACACCTCTTTCACTATCTGTCGTGTAAATCATAGTCGTAACCGTGCGATAATGAGTTGAGTGTGTGGGCAGGGGTGAACACTGTGCGCTGTGTGTTTATATGTGTTTGTGTGCGTGTGTAGTTTTGCATTTGAATGGACTCTGAAGAGCCCCAGTGTATTTCCCTAGCACTCTGCATAAACATAGCTAGTGTTTTTATAAACACCTTTCACACCTCTTCAAGTGTATCAGTGTCCATGCAGGTGTGTATTCAGGGACATTATCGGTGATGAAAATAACAAGGATGTGGGCTGTTTTCACAATCGGAGATGGTAAGATGAATTATCTTTTGTTTTCATTCCCAGCCGAGGTGAATCTGATACAGGGTAAAAGAAAGGGTGAACCTGAAAACCCCCAAAGAAAAAAATCTTATTGTATGATTAATAAAAAAAAGTTATGATTTCATCAAAATCTAACATTGAGTGATTGTTGCCATAGAAAATGTAAAAAAAAAAATCTCATGGCAAAGACCACAATCAGCAATCTTAAAATTTTCTTAACATTTTCTGACATGTCTACCCTGAGGCACCTCACCCCAAGCCTGCTAGTTGCGGCTGATGATATTTATCCTTAAAAATGCATTGTGATTGTTAGGAGACATGACTCAAACCGGAGTAAGTAATTTACTTTGCTGGGGAGCAGCAGCCAGGTGAACAGGGGGGCTGAACAAGCAGCTACCAATCGTTGGCCTGAATAATTAATCTAACACACAAGTGCCAAAAACTCCAGGTCCTCAAGTGGCCACTTGAGACTGGCACATAGACTCCTGTGTAAAAATATCCAACTTTTCAGTACAAATAAATATGTTTACAGCCCATTATATAAAGTCTGTGTTTCATTTCTGATGAATGAATGAGCCCGACATTTTGTTAGTTTAGCACTAGCATTACTTTGCACTTCCTAATAACGTAGCACTCCACCCTTTTGGTCACTTTTGTTTCCTAGCTCCAGTTTGCCTGCGATGGTCATAGACAGGCTAACAGATGAGGTCACAGATGTTTGGACACAAAGTTAGAGACAGACAAGGCTGAGATGGTTTGGATGTCGACAGAAACAGGAGGAAAAGAGGAGTTTCAGAGGAGGTTCGTGGATGTAGTGAATAAAGACATGCTGAGGGTTGGTGTGACACAGGAGGATACTAGGAATAGAATGAGATGGACAACAGCACATTTTGACTGCCTTGTTGCCTGCTGCCTATTACTGTGAAGTTGGGAGATGACTAAAGAATGTAAAGGTTTAGCAAGAGGCTAGGAAGAGTGAGAGAGAGGACCTAGCAAAAGCATAGAAGACACCAGAGAAAATGATTTTCGAGAAGATGTGTAAAAGAAAAAATAGGGGAAAGACAGAGGAACAACAGTGTCAGGGGGCTGGGTCTGTGATCCAGCATTTTAAGTTCATTTTGTATGTTTGACATCTGTTATGTTGGAGTTCTTGTGTTATTATTTAGTTAGAATCAGAAAAAACAGGATAAATAAGGAGAAAATGTAAAATGTAAAAAAACAACAACACACAAAACAAAACAAAACAAGAAGGGCAACACCAGGAGACCCAAAACAGAACGCAACAGAGAGAGAAGGAGCATGTGCTGATTCAGTTATCTCAGCCTCTCAGTGTTAGCTGATAGAATTGAAGTGTTTAGCATTTATGTTAATCATTCACACAGGCACCGGATTATCACTCGGCTCTGCCAAGAGTCCCCTCTCCCCCACCCTCTCCTCTGGCACTACTTTGCTCGTCACCTTTTCCACAGATACACCTGGGGATCTCTCCGTTTGTTTACTTCACCTTATTTCTTGTTTTTTCCGTGCCTTCCCTCAATCTTCCCTATTTTTTTCCAGTCTTTCCTCCACGCTGTCCTTATTTTAAAAACTCTCCCTCTGTCATAATGATTTACACTCTACAAGACACTTCTCTAGAAGTCGAACGCAACAGCAAGAGTTTTACATCTGATGGACGCTCGCGCATGCAGGGATTGGCTCAATGCAGGCTAATAATAGACGATTGGCCATCGTGGGTGGTGAGCTGAGGAAAGCCCATGCGAGGAGTTGAAAAAATGAATATATTAGAGGGGGAGAAAGAGTAAGCTCAGCCGCTGTTTTCAATCCAAGAGGATCCAGTTCAAGCTCTGAGGTTATCTCACTCATCCATAGTGGCCACTGTGCAAATATTTTACCCAAAGATTTCATGGCAACACATAAGGGTGGGGGGTGGGGTGTTAACTGTTTCAGGGAGGCACTTCTGGACCAGCTGGCTCCCGACTCCTTTCAGGGAATTATAGTTTTGCATGTGTGTGTCGTAATTGTTGTTGTTGGTGGCTCTGTTTTAGCTACATGTGACTGAAGTCCTGCACATGTTCTGTTCTTATCATTATTAAATCATTAGTGATCAAAATGGTTTCACAAACTTCTATGCATATATTAAAAAGAAGAACCAACAGTGAGTCTCAGTCCCACAGGCCTAGAGACCAGTTGGCAAACACCCTGAGTCTGCTTGGCAAGTGGTAATTGGAGGTTGCTTCCAGGGACTGTTACAATGATTGCTAAACCCTCATTCACATGAGGCAAGAGACAGTGATCCTCTGACAACCAACAGCTACTGAAGAAAAGTCTGTATTGTGCGACTGGTTGGCAAGTGGTTCTTGGAGGTTGCTGGCAATTGCTAGAGTGAACTCAGTCCCTAAGTATACAGAGCTGCACTGAAAACCTTAATGCAATTGCTTTGAACTGCTAGCAGATTGTCACGGGCACCACTAGCTTGCATGGAAGACAGCAACACGTCTGCAAAGTGCTCAGCAAGCAGGAGAGGAACTGTAAAAAGTACAATATAAACTAGCTTGCATGGAAGACCGGGTGGCCAAAGAAATCAGCCAAAGACATTTTGCCTTTAAAATAAAACAATTAAGAACACTTCTAGCTAAAACCTACTGACTAATGCAGTAACCAGGAGCTGAAAACAGTCTTTAAAAATGCACTGCATAATTCTGTTTTTCAACAATGAAAAACAGCAAAAGCTGATTGACTGATATATATATATATATATATATATATATATATATATATATATATATATATATATATATATATATATATATATATATATATATATATATACATATATATATATATACATATACTATATATATTAATATATATAATATATATATAGGGGTGCAACGATACACAAAATTCACGGTTCGGTTCGGTTCGATACTTTGGTGTCACGGTTCGATATTTTTTCGATACAAAATAAAATGTTCATGCCTTTTTAATTTGTCATTTATTAAAATTATAAATATATATTTTAACTCAAAAGTACAGTTTTTAAATTTAACCCTAACCCTTGTGCGTGTTTTTTATTTTGACAGCGAATGCGCACCTGCGGACCACTTATGTGCAGCCCTGGTTATTTAGCTCGTCATATTGCAGCCACAGAAATTCTTTTGTCCATGAAACCATAAAGCTGCACTTTCTTTTTGCCTTATAGTCTGATTTGTCATAACTTCTCCGTTTTGTGGTAAGCTTTTCTTTGGCTGTCACTTCTTCACCCTGACCTGTCTTATTTGGCTCAGCAGAACTAAATAGATGTGCTTTTACACACCACACATAACTCAGCGATTCTCTGCGCGATCAACCTCTCACATGTTTAAGCTTGCTGCGGAGATTTCACTTGTCATGTTTGCATAGTAAGCTAACGATTAATAAGACGATGTCAGAGGAATTGGTGCAGCAAATTATCATCACTCACAGATCAGTGCTGTCGCTCTCTATACACAGTTCCCGATTGCAAAGTGAAAGCAAAAAAACAAGCGCAAATTCAAACGCGATTTCAATATGTCACATATTGACAGTGGCTCACCGATGCCAATGACATAATTACCCAGCTACATTTCTGAAAGAATGCAGCATTGACATATATTTTCTTTTTTTTTCTTTTTCTTCTTATATTATCTGCCGTACATGGGTATGGGTAGAGTATAGATTTTTGTGGTTAGTTCCTTTTATTCTTGAAAATTATCTGCTTAGTCTTCTTATACTGTCTGGTTAGTTCTATTTGGTTTTTTTTTGCTCTGTATTTTGGGTTTTCTTACTCATCTTTTTGTGATTGTGTATTTTTCGAAAATGCTCCATAGCACATCGCTTTTGGCTTATTCGACTAAGGAGAATCATGTGCTAACAGCTGTCTAAATGACTCGGCTAAAGTTAGTAGCATGCTTGCTTGTTTTTTCTGCTTCCACTTGTCTTTGCACTAGGATGATGTCGGCGTAAATGTGCAGTCATATTCGTTGTGTTCCCACTAGTGCTTTCAGGTTAATCTCGTTGAAATGACCTTAACGCCACAACACGGCAAATCTCCGTTAACGAGCTACCGCCGATCGCCCCGTGCATGGGGCTAGACGGCCAACACGTTAACGAGCTAACTGCGCTAACACACTAGTTCACCCATGTAATTGAGCATTGCATGGCACATCCAACATACTGTTTTACTTTAGTCCATGACTCGCTTACCTTCAGGGTCATACGTCACATGAAAACCAAAATAATTCCAAACGCCAGATCTGAATGAGGGTGGGGGAGGTCCATAGTTGCAAGGAGAGCTTAACTTCTGTCTCGCTAGCTTGCCCTGCGCTCTTCCTTCTGCATGTGTTGTGTGAGCGCTCAGTGGATCTGCGCTCGACACTCCGCTAGCGCTGCAGCCTAGGCGGAGTAGTCGAACGCAGATTCCACTGAGCGCTCAACACAGACAGCATCGTCAGAAGGAAAGTTGATAAAATAAATTACAAATTTTGTATTGTTCGATACATATGCGTACCGAACCGAAAGCACTGTATCGAACGGTTCAATATCGATACGAATATCGTTGCACCCCTAATATATAATAAATGTATATATATATATATATATATATGTATATATAGATACATATATGTATATATATAGATAAGATAGATAAAGTTTTCTACTTTATTTAAAAACTGATACTATTGCTTGCACTACGATCACATGTAAAAGGGCATATACCAAGTAGCCTTTACTAAATTCTTAGTAAATGTAAAAATTGTAGCAAAGCTTAAACAACAGAAGCGCAAGACTAATCCACTCGAAGAGACTTCCTTCCGTCCAGCAAAGTGTTTTAGGCTCAGATTCAGCTTATATTCAAGCAATGATGTGCTATTAAATCCATACATGCAGTATTTATAGAGAAGACAACTGTCAGCAAATGTAGATTGAGGAAAGACGACAGCACGTCTTTTCAGTTACAACACTTCCACTGGCAACATAGAGGTATGGTATGGACACACACACACACCACACACACACACATACACACACACACACACACACACACACACACACACACACACACACACACACACACACACACACACACACACACACACACGCACACGCACACACATACATACACACACACAGAGGAGGATATATATGCAGACATAAAGGGTATTTATAAATATGTGGATAACGAAGTTGCCTTGTGATTGGAGGGGAATGATTTGTCATGGGATCAGCAGATGCACCACGCGCACTTACAAACACTAATTTTTGCTTATTATTCTTCTTTCATCGCCCTCGGGCTGTTTGTGTCTTCTGCAAGGCAGCATTTCCTTAAACGTCAGCTGTAATAGCTTTGAATGATGTCTGTGCATGCTTGAAACACAAAAAACAAACCTTGACCCATTAGTGTCCATTTGGATTAAATGCGTTTGTCTCCTGCTCTGAGATTTTTGTTTCTCTCAAAGCTCAACCTTTACTCGCAAACATATTGGAGACAGACGAGCACTGGCATAGCCAGTGCACATGAGCGCAGACAGCTGACACATATTTATACAGAAATATATTGAAAAGAATGAAATAAAGGAAAAGTCTATGTGATAATTACTAAGATAGTCTTGCTGAGATGATGGATTATAATTTAAAAGAAGAAAAAGTGTTACTGGAGGAATATTCTCTGGGGAATCCTTGTCCCTACTCTAGAGTGTACAGTGAGATCAGCACCATGGACAGCGCTTGTCCTAACTTGTGTCTCTCAGCTTTACATCACTTATGATAAGACTGTATCAAAGCCAGGCCAAGATACCCAAGTTTAAGATTTATGCACCTTACAGCAAAGTGTTTTAAACCTGCTAACTGACCTTTTTTCCTCACTGTATATACACACACTCTTGTAATGTTATGAGGCACTTCACGCTAGTACCTCGTTGGACCCTCTTTTGCTTTTTTAACTGTACTACTCATGAGTACAGTGAACTCGTTATTATGCTCAAGGAAACAGTTTGAGATTATCTGAACCACAGGGTGCACTGTGGCCATAAAGGGATAATAATAATAATAATAATGGATTGCATTTATATAGCGCTTTTCGGGGCCCTCAAAGCACTGTACAATTCCACTATTCATTCACTCTCACATTCACACACTGGTGGAGGCAAGCTACAGTTGTAGCCACAGCTGCCCTGGGGCAGACTGACAGAAGCAAGGCTGCCATATCGCGCCATCGGCCCCTCTGGCCATCACCATTAGGCGTTAGGTGAAGTGTCTTGCCCAAGGACACAACGACCGAGACTGGCAACCTTCCGGTTACAAGACGAACTGCCAACTCTTTGAGCCACGATCGCCCAATGGACAGTAACAATCCTCAGGTAAGCTGTGATGTTAAAATGACACTCAGTTGGCACTAAAGGGTCAAGAAAATATCCTCCGTGTCTGTTATACGCCATCAACAGCTTGAACTGTTGATACAAAACAGGATGGATCCATGCTTTCATGTTGCTTATGCCAGATTCTGACCCTGCCATCTGCATTTCACAGGAAAAATTAAGAAGTGGCACCTGGTGTGGTCTTCTGCTGCTATAGCATTCAGCATATGTTGTGCATTCAGAGATTCTCTTCTGCATACTTTGGTTGTGATGTGTGGTTATTTGAGCTACTGCTTATTTCCCATCAGCTTAGCTTTTTGAGACCATTCTCTATAAACCCTCACACGAGATACTTGTATGGGAAAATTGCAGTAGATGAGCAGTTTCTGAAACACTCAGAGCAACAACCATACCACGTTCAAAGCCTTTATTCACCATTCTGATGCTCAGTGTGAACTCCCACGGCCCGTCTTGAATATGGCAGAAAATCATGCCTAAATGGATTGAGTTGCTGCTATATGATGTAGGTGATTCGATATTAGGATATTAGGTATACCTAATGTGTGATACAGTCCTGAAGAAATCACAGAAACAGACAAAACACCACTCTAAGTTTCAGCCTTGTTTGCTTTTGGGTCTCATTCTGTTTCTTTTTTCATTCCACAGAATTAAAAAGACACAGAAGTCAAGTTTTTGTGAAAGCTGCCTGGCAACAGCAGAGTCTTAAATTTTTTCCCATCACTTAAATCATTCATCAGTTCCAGTTTTTTCCTCAATTTCCCCAATCCATGGAAGGCTCTAGGTTTAACAAACTATTGGTGAATCCAATACATGTATTTACCAACAGTATTTCACGAAAGAGGCATAAAGCTTTATTCTCTAACTCTTGTTCCTTCTGCCAGACCAGCAATGTTACATTAGGATGTTAAATGTTAAAAGATCAGCTTACAGATACTAAAATGATTAAGAAATGCAGAATCAGACACAACAGAATGATAAACGGACAAGATTTGCTCTCTTGCCATTAATAACTGCCCTATGGGTCACTTCATCCAAACTTCCTTTACTCTGGCCTGGACCAAGTTCTGATTGAACAATAAAATCTTGGACTCCTGTTCATTTGACACAGCTGCCTATAGTTCTGACATGTGGGTAACATCACCACACTGCTCTAAGATCATCACATGGGAAATAAAATAGATGTTTTACATGTAGATAAATAACTGTTTAGCATGTTGGAAAATAAAAGGTGAGCATGCCTGACATGCTTTTGTATCGCGACGCGAAACTCAACTGAGCAGTCGGTCCATTACAATAGAAAGTTTAAGTATGATCAAAGCAGCTGAGACGATTTTTGGGTTCTTTTTTGCCTTTGATTTCCTGTTCTGGTAAACACAAACATGCTGTGACAGTGATGTATTGGCTTTTTCTCTGTGTGCAATATCTACAGTTTTCTCTCTCAGCCTGCTATCTCCCTCTGTCTTGGCATCTTTTCCCTCCCTCCCTCCCCTGTTCCTCCATCTTTCTGCCCACCACCCTATTTCATCTCTCTCTCCCCTCTCCTCAGTTGCCGTATGTCTCTCGCCCTCCTTGCTGATAGTGGCAGACTACAGCAGGGGCCTGGTGCGAGGTCACAGGCAGCCTTCTTGTAGCATATGGACTTGTTTCCTTCCAAGAAAACCCTGGCCAGATGAGACCACACACACACACATGCGCACGCACACACAATAACAAGCAGACTTACAGCACAGAGAATTCTAAGAAATAAATACAAGATAAAAGAAAAAAAAACCTCCATGCAGACACGACTATGCACTACTTTAAATACACAAACACTGACACACTCGCAGTTTAAGTGTGTGAGATTAAAGAATCTGATCGTGTTTCTCATCTTCTCTTTGACCCGAGGGTTCAATCTACTTGACTTGCCGTAATCTTGGTGTTAAGACACAAATACGCACACACACGCACACACACACACACACACACACA
>NW_024582428.1:553016-554798 GCF_018398535.1 Haplochromis burtoni | reverse complement strand
CACACACACACACACACACACACACACACACACACACACACACACACATTCACTGTGCTCAATATTCCAGTAATCCATCGAAGACCAGCTGAAGAAGTGTCCGTAAACACACGCTCACAATTAATCATGCACATAAGCAGAAATATGGGGTCATCTATTAATCTGACACAGAAATCACTGACTTCTTAAAACATACTGAGCATTTTTGATGCACACGGACACACACAAATGGCACACACACACACATGCACGCACCCCAACAGAGCTTTGGCAATCTTAAATACGTCTCGAACATGCACAGAAGTTAAATGGTATCGAATAATCTTTAGCAGGCTTCACTGTGAGGTCTTGGACACACACACACACGCTCAACCATATGTAGAATATACACAGATACAGTATAAACACAAACACACACACAGAGTGAGAGAGAGCTGGTAATCTTCCAGCCAGCTGAAGTGTAATCAAGAAGGAGACAGCCATATGTCTGAGGGTGCTGAGCCTTGGCCTCGCTCTCTCGCAGTCTTTCAGTTTTCCTTTTCAGTCTCAGTTTCTCTACTTTTGTTTTTCAACGTTCAACTTTTGAACCTTTTTGTTTGCTTACTCTTTTTTCCTATTAGTTTCTGCCACAAATAGTGGAGACAGCACAAGGTCAAGCCACCTCAAACCACTTTAGCTCTGCTCTAGGACTGAATAAATCCATAATATGGATAGAATATGGTTAAAAACATGAAAGTCAAACTGTATTCATACACTGGGTTAGTACTGTGAGTCATTCAGTCGTGTTATATTTTCAGAAATTCCTTCACTTCCTTCATGATCTGAGCTGTCCTTTCACTCGTCATCTTTTATGAACTCTGTCATGAATATCATCTGTTTTTCCAATTAAAAGGTGATTTGGTTTGCATTAATGTATGTAGCAGGCTGTCAGTGCCTCTGCACGTGTGCGTGTGTGTGTGTCTGAGTGTGCATGTGTGTCCTGGTCCCCTGTGTGGGGACAGCTGGTGTGTCAGTGACCCTGGCTACAAGGAAGCCTCATGCTTCTTCTTGTCTTCCTTTCCAGAATTCCCGAGGCCATTTTGGGTCCTTGCAGCCTTCAAGTGCCAGTTCTTGTGACGGCGAGGGTGCTGCTGTGTATGGATTTGGAAATATAAAACATATACATACATAAACCTACGTTTAAATAGTCCCTGATTTTAAAGATTAAGTCCAATTTCTTAAAAGCAAAAAGCCAGAATGATTTTCTGCCTTCTCCTTCGTGCTATCCCTCAATCCCATCGTCCATCTCACTTTCTTATCATCTATTCTTTTAGCCTTTTCTTAATCCTCCACCCGCCGCTCCCCTGTCTGATGAAATGACCATATCTAATCCTCTGTTCCCCTTGGGACAGTTGTAACTGTATTAAGACAGCAAATCCACGTCCTTACAAGTGCTACAGATGTCTTTCTTTATTATCCCCTCTTTCTCTTTCGATCACTCTCTCTCCCTCTGTCTCGTCACATCTTTCTCTTAAACCTTCTAAATCTGCTCTTCATAATCTGAATTTTTTTTCCTGAGCTCCGAAAATGGTACACGTATAATCTCACATTATGCTTTTGTGGATTTATTTGTGTGTGTGTGTGTGTGTGTGTGTGTGTGTATTTCTATTTTATAATTCCTTACTGTCTAAAGTTTAGCAATGGTGGAAATTACACACACACATATTACAGACACACACACACACAAACATATATATTTATCTCTGTATCTCTCTGTCTACATATACTGTACATATACATATA
>NW_024582428.1:546144-552775 GCF_018398535.1 Haplochromis burtoni | reverse complement strand
GTCCTGTGCAGTATTTTTGCTGTTCCCAGGACTACGCTCTTCTGGACAGGGATCTCAGATGTTGTTCCTGAGATCTGCTAGACCCACTCGCCCAGTGTGGGGTCTCTGCCCTGAGTGCTCCGATTACCACTGGGACCACTGTTACTTTGCTACTTCTCCAGCTTCTCATGCTCCTTTTTTCCTCATGTTCTTGTCTTGCTGTCACTCAGTGTAGCTACATCTATCACTATGCCCGTCGTCCTCTGCTTGCCCATCACTATTATGTCTGGATGGTTAGCCATCACCACTAAGTAACCAGTGTTGGCTTTTTTCACGCATGAATTTTGACTGAAAGTGAAATCAAAGTAAAAGATGGACTGTGAATTACTGTAAATTTTTGATAAAGATGTGGAGAATTGTGGGAAAGACAGACACTTAAAATAAGACACGAAAATTAAGAAAACAGGGTTGACATCTTGCTTAATACTTGACAAGTTTAAAAACCTGACATCTCAAAAATACACAGTAGCACTTTGGGTCAGTTTCTGTTGTTTAAACATGCTGTAGGCTATATATAAAATAGACATGACAGTTAACACAAAAAGGTTCAGACATTTTTCATAGTCTAAATAATTTATTTAGCACTACTCAGTGGGCTAAATACTGAACTTAAAGGGTAGAATAAAAATATTGACCCTATTACACTAGTATCGATCCAATACCAATACCAGCGCTTGTATTGATACTATCGATATTTATGCTATTACCTAAAGTTCAACCACAACAACATATTCCACATTTCCCAATGCAAAACACTAAAAATAATCCTTTTCCTCAGGCTGAGGATCTACAGCATGACTCCAGCTGCTGACACATAACGTACATCTTTATTATCCCCTTTTGTCTCTCTTCCCCCACCAGGATCACAGCAGCTACGTGCAGATGTGTCTTTTATTCTTCATTACACAGCATACACTCAGTCTCGTGGACAGTGAGCGCGAGCGTGTGTTGCTTCTGGAGTCCTTCCAGGTGTCTCAGTGACGCCCTGCTGATCGGACAAGCAGAAGAAAAGCTCAGTATTTTTCTGCTTCATCGGCTGCAGCCGCTGCTTCTCTCCTGTAAGCAGGTGCCAAAGATGCAAAGTGAGAAGACCGCTGACTGGTGCAGCTTGTGTTTTGTGCCCCTATTCTCATTGTGTCGGCATATTAAGATTTAGTCTTATCAGGTAACAGTCAGTCTTTATATATAATTATCTATAGAGTCTTTATCAGTGTACACATTACACTATCCTGATTTAAATTTTATTAGTTAAAACAGAAAAAAGTTAAGCTGGTAGCTTCCCAGATTTTAACAAGTAAAAAGAGATTCAAAGGCACGAGCAGGGATATGTGAAAAAGAAGGAAGACATAAAGGAAACAATAAAACAAAAGCAGCTTAAAGCAGCTAGAAAAAGAGTGACGAGGTTGGACTGGAAAATATTCAAATATATTTCATATAAATAGATATTGATATAAATCAAATAATTATTTCTGTCAAGCTTAAATGTTCCTTTTTACTTAAAAAGTGAGATGTGAAGATATTTTGGTTTAAATTTCACCTGTTTTTTTTTCTCAGAAGTTTGACATGATAAAAGAAAAATTATACAAGTGTATTTTTAATAAATAAAATAAGCATAACTTAACAAATGTATTAGACCATTTGTCATAAATACAAGAAAATAAATATTTTAGAAATTTGTCAGAAACATATTTAAAACTAAAAATTACTAAATTTACTGGAGTGAACTTTGAGCCGGCAGAAACTGATCAAGTGTAACATTCAAACACTAAAACAATTTTTTTTCTGTTCAGGAATGCAGATAAATAACTGTAATTTGGCATTTTAATCATAAAATAATGATGATTTATTTCCTGCATTTGGTCATAAAAAAATTCACAGATAAAAATAATCATATTTTAACCTAAAACATATCATTTTGATTAAAGAGTGTGTTCATACTGATGGATTGACCATCGCAGAAACATAAACCTTGGGTTTGTTAAACACAGAATAATAACCTACATTCTTAATTCTGATCAGTCAAAAGCTTCAAGTTTCACAGAGAAACACAAACAAAATGAGTTCATTGAGTTTCAAGTAAAGAAAGTAGGTATTAAAATAAGCAAAGAAAAAAAATTGCTTTGAGGTCTGCTTTATGGACCAAGGCTAAAAAACAAACAAATCCACCACCAGAACCAAAAAAAAAAAATGCTGTGTATGTTTTTTGTAAAATATCTCCTTGCTACCAAATTCTTTGCACACTTCTTTCAACAATGTCCTCGTCTTTTGAGCATTGTGCATTGTCAGCAAAGTAAAATGTGGGGCAAACATTGTACCTGCGTGGGACAAAAGTGGAACATTTTGTGTACCGAAGACGTACTCAGAAAATTCTACATCTAACTTAAAAATAAAAATTCTGTTCTAGTAGTCACATGTGATTTTGTCTCCTGAGAAATCTCAGCCCATTCTTTTTTGGCAAATGTCTCAAGCTCTTCCAGATTTGATGGTCTTGGACCTTGGTCTTCAGTTCTCCCCACAGGTTTTCACTGGGATTTGAGTCCGGATTTTGTACAGGGCAGTCAGTAACATTTGCTTTGGTCTCCTATATGTAGTTCCTCACCAGCAGTGATGTATATTTTGGGTCAATGTCGTGCTGGAAGATGACAAGTGCCGACTCAGAACCAGTTTTATTGCTGACTGTTTGAGGTTTTATTTCTAAATCTTCACATTTCATTCTGTCTTCATGATTCCTTCCACCTTGACGAGATTCCCATTTTCAGATCCACCGAAGCATCCTCACAGCATAATACTGCCACCACTGTGCTTAACTGTGGGGATGCTGTTTTTTTTGGTTGTACGCCTCTACCTTCTTTCTAAAAACCTAAGCGTTGTTTCTGTGGCCAAAGAGCTCTAGTTTAATCTGATCTTACTAAAGGACCTGCTTCTACTATGCATACTCTTTCTCCAGGTTGGCTTTAGCATATTTGATTCTGGCTTGAAGATGTCTCTTTTTCTGTTTTTTCTGATCTGCCACCTTGCAGTTTATTCCTGACTTGAACGAGTTATTCACTCATGTCTTTGCAGTTGCTCTGAGGTCTTTACACACATCTCTCACTTGTTTTCTTCCCAGAGTCTTTCAACTCTTTTGCTTGTGCCATCAGCCTCAGACTTTCATGTACAGTATGCAAAAAACACTCTGATTTTAACATGATTTTCAGATTAATGGTGTGAGTAAAGGATATAATCTGGACATATATCTCATCTTAACAGATATACTAGAATTAAACAGATAATCCGACAACTTTGTCATTGCATTCACTTTCTTGTCAGAAAAACGATGTTACTATTGACAAAGGAAATGTCCTTGAGAAAGCCCTTTATGGACAAAAACATGATCTGATCTGCTCCAGCAGAGCACACAGGTTACAGTTAGATATAAATACACATTAGGATTTCAGCTGGCTATTTCTAAGATGTAGGGTGGGTAATCAGGCTTTTCAGATCAATTGGACATCAAACACAGCTCAGTGTGTGAATTTGATCCTGTAAATGCACACGCGTGCACACAGCTGTTGGTCAATCGAAGGCAGAAAAGACACAAACACAAAAGACCAACAGGTGTCTTCTGTTTGGGTTTTAAGACAGCATTACTAGCTCAGACCTACAGAAATAAACTCCTGTCCACAATAAGACTGTGTGTCTTCCATGCAGAAAGAAAGGTGTAGTCATAGATAATGCAGATAACATATCTATAGTCTATTTTTTATTACTTACCCACTGTGCTGAGGGCATGGCTATTTTAAGGGCGTTTTCACACCTGTAGTTCATTTATGCTGGCCCAAATCGGTTGTGACTTTATAAACTTGTAGCTTTTCCCCCTGATTTGGTTTGATTTCACACAGAG
Organism: Haplochromis burtoni; assembly: GCF_018398535.1. Lineage (NCBI taxonomy): Eukaryota > Metazoa > Chordata > Actinopteri > Cichliformes > Cichlidae > Haplochromis > Haplochromis burtoni. The sequence goes on along the minus strand of NW_024582428.1, from coordinate 548,853 downwards.
AAAAATCAAAGTGAATCTCTACAAACCACACGAAAACTGAGAAAACTGAGAATTAACGTTCATTTCACAGCTAGTTGATAGCCCGTACAGACCTTTGTACATCTATAGTGTCTTCCTGCATTGCGAATATAGAGCATACGTGGCTACGGGATGTTTTTTAGCCCATACTTACAACGTACATCTGGAAGTTGATTCAGATTATGGTCTGCTTATGTTCACAAGATAAACAGAGTGGTCTGGAGTTTGTTCAGGACCGTATCATGACCACCTCCAGCAGTGGGTCTTGGTGTGGTTGGTTTGGTCTGCACCTGAGTGTGATTACTGTGTTCACACCTGCACAAGTTTGATTTAAAGTTCTACAGTCACCTCATTCTCTAATTTGAGTCAGTGAATTACGTTTCCACCATGACTGAGGTTTTAGTAAGTTGTTTTAAGTTTGGCCATTCCAGAAGACTGTGCTCCAGTTTTTATGAGTAAACTTTTAGTCTTTTATTTAACACTAATGAGCAGGTACATAGGTTTGTGAGTTGGGCCCATACCTAAACCAGGCTTGTTAGAATTAATTTATAATTTTGTACTTCACCCTCACACTTGGTCACTTCTACTACAGAAAAACAACATGATGTCTATGCTAGAACCTTGAATTGTGGAGTGCAGAAATCAATGGATCATGCCATATCTTTTATATACAGTCTATGGTTCAGTCACAGAACTCTATGCAAGAGGAATCACTTTATTCATGAGGAATTCATAATCTGGACATCAAAATGGGAAATGCTTACTGTCTGTAGGATTATGCCTCTGTATTGGGCTGACAGATGATTTGATACCTTGATTATTAAAGCTGCCCTCACAAGAAAATTCTGTAACTACTGTACAGTGGGAACAGGCAGAAAACTGGGCAATAGGCATGTAAATCTATTAAACACTATTCAAACTCTTCAAATACAGCTTGAGATACAAATGTGTACATACTGATTGTTATTTTGTGATATAAATAAAATGACCTACCTTCTCATGAAGATTAAGATTTTAATTTTTTTTAATTATTTATTTAATCACTGGTATTCAATTTGACTGCATCCAAGATCATCAGTCTTTGAGCTCATTTCTTTTTCATCTTCCTCCACTGCTGCTCTGTTTCCTTTACCATTTTCTGGAGCCCTTCAGTGGCCCTCTGTAGTATGCTCTGTAGTAGATGTACTCTACTCTTTTCATTTGCCTGGACATTGTGGCCTTCCTTAATCCACAGTGTTGCAGAGATCGAGCTTCACACACGGAACATTTTAAAATATTTAATGTAAAAAAGTCATTTTCATGGGCTAATCCGGGCCTCTAAGACTGACTCAGACTTGTTCAATGACAGTGGCCAAACAGAAAATGCACCTTTACTTAGGTTGTGTCAGTAAACCCACAAGGCAGGAAGAAACTGAGTTCAATATTCACAACTATAACATGAGGAAACACAAGACAGATAAACAGCATGACTAAACTGAGGGTTTAACTACACACGTAGGCTACTAAGGGAGACGGAAAACACCAGGGATCACAGCTAAACCTAATCATGGAAAACAAGACAGAGGAAGCAAAACTAAATACAACGCACACAAGACGAGAATAAAACAGGGAGTAACTAAACAAAGGGAATATCTAATATGACAACAGGAACTTAACAGCAAGATACAGGGAACACATGAGGGCAGGAAAAAGTGAAACTTAGGGTTTAGTCCCCTAAGTTTCACTTTTAGAAATGAATATAAAAAAGTGTAAAATTGGGTTGCAGAGCCCGGATCATGACATGATCATCAGACAGGTGGAATGAGGGATGTTTCAGACTAATGACCCTGGACAAGCAGTATAAAAAGGATGTATGGTGGATATTGAAATACTTCTAAGGAAATGTTCCATTTAGGGTTTGGTAGTTCAGCATCGCGCCTCTACAGAAAAACTGCAGGGAGACACTTCACAAAGGGGTTTCCATGTGACATGGAATGGACAGTGTATAAAGAACAAAGTAAAACACAAAGAGGCATTAAGGGAGATTTTGACAGAGATACCAACTGCTAAAAGATGCAACACACTTGTGCAGTTCAGGGGTCTTTCACACATATATGCTGTGTTTAAGCAGCAATCAAAATGGTCCTCTTTGGGCTCTGGCACTCTGGGGCCTCTGGATGTCCGGGGCCTGGATCTCCTCCATGTCTGCTTCATACCCTGGGGGATGGGGCTATGGCTCCCCACACTCCCTAGCAGATCGTTACATGGAGAAACCTTTTGAATACAAGCGCGCTCATCCACACAGGTGTGCACACAGGTGTACACATGGGTGTACACATGGGTGTTCAAAGACACAAACTACACCTTTCTTGACTGCTACCTCAAAGCACATTGTGTGCTGTCGGTCCTGCGTGCTGCACAATAACATTCAGTATTTAGTTTCTACTGTTATTTACTGTTAGCTAGAATATTGCGATGGTGTTGTGTTTATTATGTTGCTTTTTTGCTTGTTTTCTCTTCTGTTTTTTCTTCTCTCAACAGGTGATCCAGGTGATTTTTTTACAAGTGCCTTTTCTCACTGTCCCTCTTTCCCTCTGTTTTTCTTTCCCTCTCTCTTTTTCTTTCTTTCTTTCTTTCTTTCTTTCTTTCTTTCTTTCTTTCTTTCTTTCTTTCTTTCTTTCTTTCTTTCTTTCTTTCTTTCTTTCTTTCTTT
>NW_024582428.1:543604-546124 GCF_018398535.1 Haplochromis burtoni | reverse complement strand
TTCTTTCTTTCTTTCTTTCTTTCTTTCTTTCTTTCTTTCTTTCTTTCTTTCTTTCTTTCTTTCTTTCTTTCTTTCTTTCTTTCTTTCTTTCTCACTTCTATATCCACGAGTCATGTCTGTCCCACAGTTTGGATTTGGGAGACCTTCTTTACTTTCAAAATCAGGCTAAAAACAATCTGTTTGGATATAGAATATAGTTAGGGCTTGATCAGGCGACCCTGAATCTTCCCTTATTATACTTTAATAGGTTTATTCTGCTGCAAGCTTCTCATGAAGCAGTATTTCTTCTTCACTCACTTGTGTTTATACACTTGCCTGCATTTAATCATTACTTCCACAGTGTGTCTTTTGTCTGTCTCCCTCCCCTCACACCCAGCTGCTGCCCCTCCCTGAGCTTGATTCTGCAGGATGTTTCTTCCTGTTAAAAGAAAATTTCTTTCTTCCCATTGTTGCTAAATACTTGTTCATAGTGGGGGCATCTGTTTGTTGGGGTTTTCTTTGTATTATGGTATTACTACCTTACACCAGGAAAGAACTTTGAGGTGACTGTTGATGTGAATTTTATATAAATAACGTTAAATTGAATTGCCAATCAACTTAACTGAGCATCCTATGACTGTGGGAGTAAGCTGGAGTACCTGGAAAAACCTAGCAGACCTGAGGAGAACATGCAAACCTCACACAGAAAGGTCTCAGCTGGGCTGTGGATTCAAACCTAGGACCTTCTTGCTGTGAGCCTGCACCCTAACCACTGTACCACTGTGCTGCCCTATATTACATTTGACAAAAGCCCACATAAAATCTACATAGGCTGTCAATTATTAATGGAGACAGCAGCAGCTTTCAGTTTCAGTGTACAGTGTGCTGCTGTGCACTCACTGCTCAGTGTTTCAACTTTATACACAACTTAATTTAGCAAAAATCCCTTTGAGTATGATAAAGTCAGTAAAGAATTAATTCAACAACATGTGCTTTAAGATATATAAAAACAAAAAATGGACGCACTTTCAGCCTTTTCAGTAAAGTGATGTCTTCCTTAACAGGACGGTTGACTGTCATTCTTATTTTACAGCAGGAGCTAAGAGAATTCAGCAATATTTATACTTTAATCATTATACTGCATTGCACTTACCTTAGGAAAAGATTTGAAAACACTGCCACATAAAGAAATCTAGGACATAACTAACAAGGTGTGTCTTTTTCCAATTTTAATTTGAGGATCTTGTGCGTCAATGCTTGCGAACAAAGGAAACTCCTGGTGAGTTGCCAGGAGATCTACTCAGAAATGCTGAACTCTTGTTATCCTTTGGCCCAACGTTAAAACGATGAATTTGTCTTTTTCTTTTGGCAATTCGGCCTAAACGCCAAATGTGTCGACTGGCTATTTGGGTTAGTATTCCATTTTAAAATCCTGAAATTGTTAGACAGATGCGTTTGGGGGTTTTTTTTGTAAAAAATTATTTCCAAGTGGATACCTTTAGAAAGCCAGTTTAATGCCATTAGGGACACACAGGCTTGGTGATTTCCTCACACAAGATGCATATAATGGGTGTTGACAGATTTACTCTTCCTGATGTTTAACAAAGTAAAAGGATGCACGCCACACCTACAGTGCGCTGGTGCGATTGCATGAATGTGCTCAAATCTACTTGTAGGCCGCAAGTCAACTGTCGTGATTTCAACACAGGAAATACTGGGCTTGTCTTAAAACCTGCATTAAGGACAGTAAGCCCCTGTGGATAACACCGGGTAGTGTTTTATAGAGGTATTGTTCTGGACAGTTCAGATGAAGTTCAGGATGTACTGTTTAGGATGACTGCGTCCACTTTCAACTGCTGACTGGGATAAGTGAACAGAGCAAGAGTTTTTGAAAACATGTGAAAGTCCCAGCTAAACCTCAAGTTTTACCCACCCTAATGTTATATTTCTCAACATAGAAATGACTGCACAGTGTACATTACATGTATAAAACATGTCCTAACAGTTGGTCTAATGCAAACTTTCCTGTTTGGGCAAGACAGGAGGTGTAACAACTTTTACTTCCTGGGTCAGAGGTTGGGGGTAGGTGATCGGCCTGCAGCTGCATCCGTCAGGATATGGCAAACTGTGATCTCGTGCTACAGTGGGTGTGTTTTTTAAACCTCAACTAGAAGTCATAAGAGATTGTGATTGAACCCATATGGAAAAGATATATATAAATATATATAAATCTTATAAAGTTTGTATCTGTCTTGTGTGAAACTTGTATGAAAAGCATAGAGTGAAAACAGATATTAGATCCCTTGAAAAATTATATAAATGAAAAGTGTATGTTTTGGATACTTCCTAAAACAATATATGAAAGTAATGAGAAAGTGGCCACTTTCTTGAGTAAATCATATAAGCCCTAAATGATTCACTATGTGAAGCGAGCCAAATCTGATGCAAGTCTTTTACAAGTTTTTTCTATTTCTTTTCCATATGGAAAATCCAGACAACACACACACACACACACACACACACACACACACACACACACAC
>NW_024582428.1:491748-543584 GCF_018398535.1 Haplochromis burtoni | reverse complement strand
CACACACACACACACACACACACACACACACACACACACACACACCCACCCACACATAAAATGAAGCTCATTTAGATGCAGTCAAGCACATAACAGGAGAAGTTCTTGCTCTTTAAATGTGGCTGTGTGTATGATGTGAAGTCTTTTGTGCGTCTGTGTTGTGCTTGTTCGTGACAGAATTCATGCACTTTAATGTGTGCATATTGTCATGTAACTCACTGGGGTAGTGTGGAGGAATACACATGAGTTACCACACACACACACACACACACACACACACACACACACACACACACACACACACACACACACAATTTACCATTGATTGAAGCAACTCAATACACTCACAGACAGTGCCGGCTTGAAGCAGGAGGACAGAGCCTGTGGCAAGGTGATTGAGAGAGCACTCTGTGTGTGTGTCCATGTGTGTGCTTGGCAGGCAAGAACAACTGGTGACATCCGCAGATGAGCGGCAGTCTACATACAGTACCTGTCTTTCTTTTCTTTGTCTTCCCACAGCTATATATCGATATTTATTACACACATCTATCTATCCGTCCATTTATCTATTGCCCTTCTCCTTTCTCTCTCTCAGATGTGTCGGGGTCTTTAGTAGTGTGATCCAGAATCGCCTGCCGCATGCTCTTTGGGCTTCAAACACACAAGGTGAGATCAGCACACATGAAACGATCATAGAGAGGGACAAAAAGATGGTGGGAGGGATGGAGGGACAGAGAAAGGCAGGTGGGAGGGAGAGGATGTGGGGAAGGGAAAAATCATAGGGAGTCTGACGGCAGGAAAGGATGAAAGTGGAGAGGGGGATGAAGGAAGAGAGAGAGACATTTATTTCCATTTTAATTTCTTTTGTATTGTAGATAATATTGAAAATAAAAGTGCTCGTTTTAAAGTCACAAATTAAAGAATCTTTTTGGAACAAGCACAGGACATTAGCTCTGTTACAGGGAGATTAGACTTTTCTGTTAGATTTCCAAGCTATTCAGCTGAGTGTGTGCTTAATTAGAAATTTGAAGCAGGAGACTCGTGATCTAACTCTCTTTAGAGATTTTAGTGTGTTTCTTAGAAAGAAGGATTTACAAGGGCTTAATTAAGTTTAACCTCCTCAAAGACCCTGACAGCCATCCCTGAATCAGGTTCAGATCTCAGCCCTACCAACATAGGATATTTTTAAGACTGATACCAATACCGATACTTAGTGATTTAAAACTGTGAAATATCAGCTGATATTTGTCTTCTCTCAGACACATAAAAGTTGAACAAATTTTTCTAATTTGTTATGTTTAGTTATTTATGAGTTCTTGGGATAATAAGTTTTAAAACAACCTTGTTTTATTGTCTTTTCTGGTCGCGGATAACTCATAAAATGTGCGCCCTCTGGTGGACAAACTGTAAAATCATTATTCATAGTGTGGTTAATGGGTCGATATATTGACCAATATATTGTTCAAATTCGCTGAGTTACTAAGTGAGGTTAAATAAAAGTCACGCAATGTTTAGTTGAATGCACAAATTAGATCTATCATTACTGCATTCATGTGCTGGTTAGCTGGTTGAAAATTAGCTTAACTACAAACCAAATCTTGAAGAAGTTACAAATAAATAAGAGTGTTTTTTTTGTTTTTTGCTGAAGGCTACAATTCTGAAGAATATCTAGCTATAGGTGTAGCATGAGTAGCAGGTTGGCAGACAGGCAGCAGCTCCGGTGCTCTGATTGTCTTCAGATCAAGCTTAAGACAATAAAAAAGAAATAATTTTTACACCATCACACACAGAAGAAGAATTGCTGTTGTTATTTACCCGAGTCACGCAAGGTTTGGGGGGGGTTTTTACATGTCCGAGAAGCTGCTGTTCACACCAGGATTGTTGTTTTTGGTAATGACAGTTTCTCTGCCTGGCTCACAGCAGTTGTGGCCATAGCAAAGCTCTGGGCAAAGGGAACTGAAGGGCACCGCTAGCTCAAGGCAAAGCCCAGTAGGTACCATAACTCACACAGAACAGACACAACACACACACACAGGCATCTGGTAACTTTTACACTCACTGCTGCTTTCCTGTTCTTTAATTCTTAATTGTCCATGTTTTATAGAGCATATTAATTGCTATTTTAGCATCTTAAATGCTCCTTTGTTTGAACACAAAAGACATCAGAGGTGTGGATGCCGTTTAGAAAGGTCATACCATCTATTTCGAATTGAATTTCCCAGTTTTTAAATGCAGTGACTGTAGCCCTGGAGTAAAATATGCTCAAAAGCACTGCGTCTAATCACGACTTCTTTTGAAATCTGTGTTATCCAAAAGTTATCCAAATATCGGCTACAATTTTAAATGAGCAATGTAATGCTAATAGTTGCACATTTCCTGCTGTGCTCGTTGCATGACGCCATTTGGCCCAACCTTTGGCTCTCAGACAGACGACCTCATATTTGAGTCTAGAATACTTTTGAATACTTTTGTTCTTGGGTTTGTTGCAGTTTCTTTGAGCATTGCACAGTCGAATCTTTGGGTGGATTTGCTGGGATGTCCACTTTTGTGAAGATTGGCAGCTGTCTTGAATGTTTTCCACTTGTGAATGATCTTTTTCTCTGTAGAATGATGGTGTTCATTGGCATTGAATGAATGACTGCTCCAGACCAGCAAATTACCAGAGGAAGGTGGTCACACTTGCTGCTTATCAGTTAATCGAGTGCATTTCATTAGCAGCACCTGGCTACTACTTAACCCTGTAAATTCCTATAGAAGCAGCAATGGTGTACTTAGTTTTTCACACACTGCTCCTGCATTTAGGTTTAATTTTTATTAAATAAATAATTACATGCTGTAATATATCATGTTTTGTTTTAAGGCCTGGTAAAGACCGGATTATTTTGATTATGTATTGATATGTAAAAACTGAAAGAAAGTGGCATTTCTTTGTATCCTGACTGTAAATGCCATATTAGGTGGACGCTGCAGTCACAGCCATAAACAATTATAAGCATTTATTTATAGCAAAATCATGTTAATCCCTCTTAAGAACATTTTAGTGTTTGGGGACTTTTTTTTTAATTGTGCAAAAAATAATATGTAAAGAAATATTTTTTCTCAGGCTAGCCATATAGCATGTTAAAGCCTTTTGGATTTTGCTGTACAGAGTAAAATGATCAAAACTGAGATAATGTACAAGCTGCTCCTTTAAGTAACACAAACCGATCAAGCCACGTGTTTACTGCTTGTCATTTCTGTTCTGGATCGGCTCCTCAATGCTGCTGATAAGAGATTATTATGCTAATGCTAACAGCACTGCTAGCCTTCTGAGGTTCACGGTGTCAGCGTTCCTCACGTGAACCGAGACACTCTGCGAAATGTCAGCCTCCGCCTCCTACGAGGATGTGTGTGTACATACGTGTATTGAAGAGAGATGACTTGAGATAAAGGAGAGTCGCCCGCAAGTGCGTAAAGAGGCACACAAGCGACACGCACATGCACACTCCCACACACATGCACGTCTGCATGCTTTAAAACCCAGCTCAGATATTAATTAAAGTTCATTGCTTCAGTAATTAGCAGGGCAGGATAATACCAATAAGTGACTTATTGCCCCCCCCAGGTTCAGCTCTCCCTCGAACTTTAATTGAATGAGTGACATTAAAACTTCAGTGGCCATTTGGCAAGGTTGACTAAACAGTCGTAAACAGCAAAGGAAACACTTCAAGCATGAAGGAAAGGCTTCTTAGAAACCAAAAGGTGCCCTTTTCCTTTAGCTCTGTGGAATCCATAATCAATAATGAGTACGCTTAAACGTTACATACTGAGATTTACATACTATGCAATATGTTGCCAGTTTGGTAAATGGTAAACAGACTGGTACTTATATACCCGTTTTCTGTTCTAATGTGTAACTGTGAAGTGGGCTTTTTACTACAAGCCTCAATCATAAAAGTGCTTTTTAAGTACACCAGCATTTTATTTAACATTCACATCCACACTCAGATGGATGCATCAGAAGCAACTTAGGGTTCAGTATCTTTTCCCAAGTTCTTTTTTTCTTCTGGATGAATGCTTCTGGTCCCAAAATGTAAAACAACTAGGTTTAAAAATAGCTTTGTCGTGGCAGCCATTACTCAGATGAACAAATGATACTTTTTTCCATTAGTGAGGGGCGATACTAGGCCCAAGTTTTAATTACTGTTTTTCAGTATTTTGTATTATGTGAAAATGTTGTCTGCTGTGGTTTTGTTGAGAGTGAGCATGTGATGATGGATGACCCACGACTGCAGCACAAATCTGCCTACAGGTACAAATAAAGTGTCCTGAACCAGGGAGTCAATCCCAGACCTTCTCGATGCTAGATGACCCGTGGTCCCTCTTCATCCACAACCACCCCAGCAGCTGTGCCGAGTTAAGAACAGAAAACTTAGAGGATTTTTAAAGCCCAGGTTTTGCTCTCAGAGTCAAATCATTGCCATTTTCTAAGTAAAAATCAGGTCTGGTGTAACTGACAGCATTAAATAGAAGCTAACTGCAAGAATTGGGAGCATGCAGATTTACTGCCATGGCACGGCTTACTGGGACCCTTGATGGAAGTGAAGCCATGGTAAATCAACTTTGTTTAATCTATATTTTCCCTGCAGTGACAAGTTAATATGTCTGCTGTGAAAAAAGCTCTTTTGGATTGCATAATGTTCTACAAGGCTATATAATAAACTATTATAGGCGCTCCCACCAGGTGAAGAAAAAGAAATGTCTGGCAAATTATAGCACTTGACCAGAGGCAAGTGAAATCAGCTCTCCTGGCCCTGCCATTTAAAAAAAAATGTATTTATTAACACATTATCTCTAAAGCTTGTGTTTCACATCAAGTCTTTCAGTCTTTCAACACGCTCCAGTAATAAGAATTGAGAATATACCGCAAATGCTGAACTAATAGAGTCTTAAAGACTTCAAAGTCTTCATAACATTTTTAAATCACCCTTTTATTAAAATGTTTATTTTAATCATAGTTTATCTTCATTTCTTTTCTTTGCATTTCCTCTCATTCTCTCTCTCTCTTAGCGTCAAGCCAATCAATCATCATCCATTTTGTGGCTCTCCTGTCACAACCTCAAATCCTATACATCCCACACACACAGAGATATGCACAGATAGACGCGCATGCTGTACGTCCTCATATACACGTATACAAAGGCATGCACACAATCACACGCGCACAGAACACACTGTTTCTGCTGCGCCTTTGTGCTCCTTTAACCTTGAGGTCTGCAAGCGCCCCACTGAGATAATCTCTCAGACTGCCTTCATTACTGTTATAGGACATAGACACACACACACACACACACACACACACACACACACACACACACACACACAGAAGCATCAAGGAAAAGCACATACGTTTAAGTCCCACTACACACTTGCGGACACACGCGCAGGTAAAAGAGGTGGAGCATTTAAAATCCCTTTTTTCTCACTATTGACTTGAATCAGCATTAGGCTCATCAGATAGTCAGGCCAGTGTTGGGTGTCTGTGTGTGTGTGCGTGTGCGTGTGTGCGTTATTGGCTGTCCTCCGCCTAACTGGCTAGACGGACACAGCCTCCAGGAATGTCAAACCTCCAACCTGCATTTTGATGTGGGCACCCGCAGTTACTTGTACACCATCGCCCACCACGTGTTACTGTGTGTGTGTGTGCGTGGTATATTCTCTGACTGACAGGCCCTGGGCATCACAATAACCAGACAGGTAGAGTAACAGTGTATAGGAAGGAAACTTTTAATAACACATCATTATGTGTGTGTGTGTGTGTTTGTGTGTGTGTGTGTGTTGTTTATTGTTGGTGAGTCCTAGAAAAAAATATTTCTTGGGGTTTTTTTTGTCAGAATGTATTTTTTTTTATATATATTTTTATAATACCATCATAATTCACCTGTAAATTGTATTTTCCACCCTTGTGTGAACATACTGGAGAAGTGGAATGTGTTTGTGTGTGTGTGTGTGTGTGTGTGTGTGTGTGTGCCCTTTAAGTACCAGTGACAGTAGCTTGGCATACGATCTACACTGCCACTCAGTCACCTGCCTCTCCACCTCCATCTCTTTTATTTGCACTTTTCCTCGTCTTTCATCCTTTGGTTCACTCTGTGACAGAACCTGTAGTTTTTGAGAAAGTTTTGAATGTTTCATTCTTTTATCTTTTTGCTCATTATTCAGTATCAAAAATCACAACGAAAGACGCTAACGGGTTACAGCCTAGCCATTTAAAATTGGAGAGCGGAATTAATACCAAGGCTGTGAAGGCTTTCTTTAATGCACTCCAATCCTTTAAAACTCTCTTAACCCTAGAGAATACGTTCTGATCTTCTTTTCTCAGATGGCAAATGTTTCAATAGGAGAAATAATGACTTTGTTTAAGAAAGATCAAATGTGACTGGCTTTCATGCTGGGAGAAATAGTCAGCGGCACTATGGAAACAAGTGTGTCTAAATAAATTAAAATATTGTGGAAAAAAATATTTTTCTTTTCTAATTCAATTCAAAAAGATAAACACTCAAGTATTCTGCATTCATTACATGTGAAGTGAAATATTTCAACCATTATTTTTGTTGAATTTTCATGATTATGTTTATAGCTCTCGAAAAACAGAAATCCAGCATCTTAAACTGTTAGAAGATTTGCAATGAATACACTTCTGAAAAGTATGCTCATTGTTTTTTACATTTGCATGGCATGGAGGCGATCAGGTTGTGGTGGTGCTGAGGTGCTGAAGGTGTAACCTTCAGTTTGTCTGTGTTTTGCGTCAGTGTTTCTCATCTTAATCTTGATAATAGGAGTTCTGTGGTTTTCTGGTCAGATGTGCTGGATGGCCAATCAATCACAGGAACATCATGGTCAGCAAACATCTTATTAATACTAAATTTTACTTGCTGGCACCTTTTTAAAACGCTCAAGGTCATCTTATAATACAAAACAAAAAGAACAGGATTAAAAAGAGCGGAACAATAAGAATGTAAAACACACAGAACACATAAAACTGGATGATTACAGCTGATATGGACATGAAGACCTTCAGAGATAAGGTGCAGTACAGCTAAAAGCACAGAGACCCATGTGAACAAAGTAGAGATGGACCAATCCGATATTACGTATCGGTATCGGTCCGATACTGACGTAAATTACTGGATCGGATATTGGAGACAAATAAAAAATCCATTAAATATCAAAAAAGCACCTCACAAAACTTGCGACATGGCGTAACTCGGCTCATAACTGTAGCACGTCGCAGCAGTATGCGTCACCTGATAGAGCGGCTGTGTGTATTTGTAGCGTAGGAAGTTATCCCAGAGAGAAGTAAAGCAAGTGGGTAAGTTCATCTCTGAATGTTTGTAAAGCGTTCCCGCGTTAAGCTTAACAACTGATATATGGAGCGACTGCCTCTTCTCTCTCCCTCCCTCTTCTTGCTGATACTTCAATGTGAAACTGATCAATGATCAGCTGATCGGCTTTTCTGTCGCAAGTCCGTCTCTCTTGCTTGTTTTTGACCTACTTTGCGCCAGAAAGAGGAAACCAGCGGCTGAACAACATCAGCACGTTTAAGCTTGATAAACTGTTGTTAGAATTTATTTATGTTCTACACCAGGATCCTTTTCTACGTAGCTGACGGCTGGTAACTGTGCAGGGGCGGATCCTATTAGTTAGGTTGCTTAATATTTCTGCTAAGTACTCTTTAAAATACCAGAATAGGGAGGGTGGAGTAGGTTTAAGTTTATTAGATTGATCAGTGTTGCTGAACTATGAAATATTGAGTATTAACTTATACAAAAAGCAGCAAGATATTAAAAAACAGTTGTATTGATTAAAAAACACTATATCGGATTCATATCGGTATCGGCAGATATCCAAAGTTATGATATCGGTATCGGTATCGGACATAAAAAAGTGGTATCGTGCCATCTCTAGAACAAAGTCTCAAAGACCAAATCAAGGAGAATCTTAAAGATGAGAAGCAAAATCTCAGACTGAATATGTTGAAGAATAGGGAGCCGGTGAAGCTGGATGAGAATTGGGGTAATATGGTCAGTAGACTTGGTGCAGGTGAGTTGTGGACGATTTGGAGCCAACTGAGGAGTTAAGGAGACCAGAGACAATGGCATTACAGTAATCCAGATGAGAGGTGGATTCAGGGCATGTACTAGGATTTCTGTGCTTATTGAGTGTCATCAATCCAATTAAACTTTTCAATGAAATTGTATTTATATAGCACCAAATCACAACAACAATTGCCCCAAGGTGCTTTAAACTGTAAGATAAAAACCCAACAATAATACAGAGAAAACCCCAATAATGAGATGATCCTTTAGAAGCAAGTGCCTTGAGGACAGTGGGAAGGCAAAACCTCATTTTAACAGGAAGAAAGCTCCAGCAGAACGAGGCTCGGGGAGGGGCGACATATGCTACGACCGTCTGGAGGTTAGGGGAGGAAGACTAAATTAGGGGGAAGAGAGGGTTAGGAATGGAAAGTAGTCCCACTTCAGGTCACTTACATGTAAACTGGCATTGCGCACACAACTTTGAATAAACTTTTACCGGCGAAGAAGACATCTTGTGTCCACACGAGTATTTGTAGTCACAGAATCAAATTTTTTTTATGATGGGGGATGATTGGATTTCCAGACTGACCTATTTTTAATTTTAAAAAAAATCACACCTTTTTTGTTATCTATGAAAACTGATAAAATTTATGGCTATAATTTATTTCATTTAATTTCTTTTTCTTCTGGTCTTTGTTTAGTTTCCCACACCACCTGTCCCTGATAATCCAGCCAGTTTTCCCACTACCTTCCTTTTGGCAGACTGTCTTCTTACCCTGTGTAGCGAAGCTTTCCGGTCAATTGATTTGTTTCTAGTTCAGATCTCAGACACTATATAGACAAAAGTACTGGGCCATACCTTTTAATTTCTCAATTCAACTGTTTTCAGTCCCATGGCCACAGGTATATACAATCAATCACCCAGCCATGCAGTCTGCCTTTACAAACATTTGTGAAAGGATGGGTTCAAAAGAGCTCACTGAATTTGAGGTACTGTAATAGGATTGGATTTCTTCCCTCCTAGATATTCCATTACAGTGGTAAGTGATATTATTGCCAAGTGGAAGCGTTTAACAACTATAGCAGCTCAGCACCAAAGTGGCAGACCATGTAAAGTTACAGAGCTGGGTTGCTGAGTGCTGAGTCATGTCTTTAGTGAATATGTAGTAAAATCACATGTTGTGAATACATTTCTAAAGTAGAGTTCCAGTAACCTCCTCTTCCATTAACATCAGCATAAAAACTGTGCCCCAGGAGCTTCGTGGCATAGAGTTCATGGCCGAGCAGCTCATGTAGGTGTAATGTTGTAGGCGCCCTGGTACCATTGTCACAAAGTATTTCGAGTCAGTGCCCCTTGTAATGGTCTCCTTTTACCCTGATTTTGGACACTTGCCAGTTTTATTCACCTCTCTAACATATCTCAGGTGTATTTTTTTTTAAAAGCTTTTATTAAAGCTTTAGCTTTAGGTTTTTGGTGTTTAGTGTTTTGTTCCTGATGTCCTGTTTTGGGGTCCTTTGCCTTTGTTGTTCATCACATTACCCATCCATCCATCCATACATCCATCTTCATCCGCTTTATCCGGGGCCGGGTCGCGGGGCAGCAGCCTAAGCAGAGATGCCCAGACCCCCCTCTCCCCAGCCACCTCCTCCAGCTTATCCCAGGCCAGCCGAGAGAGCCAGCGTGTCTTGGGTCTGCCCCGGGGCCTCCTCCCAGTGGGACATGCCCGTAACACCTCACCCAGGAGGCGCCCAGGAGCCTCCTGGGTGAGGTGGCTCCTTTCGATGTGGAGTAGCAGCCGCTCTACTCTGAGCCCCTCCCGGATGGCTGAATGTCTCACCCTATTTCTAAGGGAAAGGTCAGCCTCCCTTCAGAGGAAGCTCATTTCCGCCGCTTGTATCCGCAATCTCGTTCTTTCGGTCCCTACCCACAGCTTGTGGCCATAGGTGAGGGTAGGGATGTAGATCGACCTAAATTGAGAGCTTCGCTTTTACACTCCGCTCCCTCGTCACCACGATGGACCGGTGCAGCGTCTGCATCACTGCAGCCACAGCACCAATCCGTCTGTCGATCTCCGGCTCCCTTCTCCCATCACTCGCGAACAAGACCCAGAGATACTTGAACTCCTCCACTTGGGGTAGGAACTCATCCCTGACTTGGAGTGGGCACTCCACCCTTTTCCGGCTAAGAACCATGGCCTCAGATTTGGAGGTGCTGATCCTCATTCCCGCTGCTTCACACTCTGCTGCGAACCATTCCAGTGCGAGCTGGAGGCCTTCACTCACATTACCCATCTTTATATAAAACCACATAGGTGACTCCCGGCCTATTTTTTAACCTTGTATGTTGAATTTTGTGCTCTTCTCCATAAGAGTGTGTCAGGCGTTGTGTGGAGGTGAGGAAGAAGGAACCCAAACGCAGGACTTGCAGGTATAGAAATGACGGGGATTTATTGGAGTGGGTGAATGAACAAAGCAGGAACGAAGGACTGGCTGACTGAAAGACTGGATGAATGGCTGGCTGACTGACTGACTGACTGACTAACTGAACATACATACGGGGAGACGACAGGAACATCACATGTACATCAATGACACGACAGTGAACGAGTAGAAACAGAGGGCTTAAATACACAGACTGATGAGGATGATAATGAGAGACCGGTGAGTACACAGCTGAACATAATCTGGCTAATGACACAAGACGAGCTGACACAGGAAAAGCAGGAAGTGAGCACATGGAAGTGGCAAAATAAACTGAACATGAACAAAACTGAAAACACTGGGTCACCGACCCAGGAACCCTGACAGTACCCCCCCCCTGGGACGCGCAGAAAAACACAGGCGGCGGGGGTCCAACCAGAAGCACTGGTGCCACACGCGACGAGCCGTCGGCGTGACAAGTTCTAGGCAGGGCTGAAGAACACACAGTCGCTAGAAGCTCATCGACGGCCGGACAGGCGCCAGCCAGTGGCCCAAGCTGCCCCAAGGCAGGGGACAGCTGAGGCGCCCTACGCGCTCGGCGCGACCGCCAAGAGATGGCGGAGCACACCGAGACAGTTCAGGACCAAGCGGCCCGTGGCCAAGACGAGACAGTTCAGGTGGGCGGCCGCGAGGAAGGCGCGGTGCCATGAGCGCAGGTGGCGCCGAGGACGGCGGGGTCGAGATGGATGTCCGGCGGGCGGTCGAGATGAGATGGTTCCGGCGGGCGGTCGAGATGAGCGGCGGCCAGTGTCGGCGGGCGTGAGTGATGCCGGCGTCAGATGGGCACTAGCATCCGGTGGGTGGCCACGCCGGCGATGACGTCTAGAACGTGGCTCGGGCGACAGCGTGGCGGCCGCAGGACCGGGCGACAGCGTGGCGGCCGCAGGACCGGGCGAAGCAGAGGCTGATGCTGGACCAGGCGACGGCACGGGAGCCGGGGGTGACGGAGCCACAGCTGTAGAGCCAGTAGGCGCAGAAGCCTCTGGCTGGAGACAGGCCGGGCCAGCGGGTGCGGAAACCCCTGGCTGAGGCGCAGGAGAGCTCACAGCTGGATCTGGGCGCTGTGGCTGCAGGTCCGGGAACTGAACAGGATGGTGGACGGGCGACTGGGAGATGGGAGGCGACTGGACTACAGACTGGCCAGGAGCAGACTGGACAGACTGGAGGAAGACTGGACATACTGGAGGAGACTGGAGGACAGGAGGAGACTGGAGCATGACTGGAAGACTGGAGGAGACGGCTACAGGGGACTGGAGTGAAGGCTGAACAGCAGGTGAGGGAACTGACTGGAGTGGAGATGCTAAGGGAGGAACAGAGGTAGGCGAGGCTGACAACGGAGCGGAGGTTGGTGTGGCTGATGGCTGAGCTACAGACTGGGCTAGTAAAGCTGGTGCCTGAGCAGGGGACACTTCAGCTAGCCTAACCAGGGATAAAGCTAGTGCGTGAAAGGCTGGATCAGGTGGTGGATGAAGTGGTGGACTGATTAGCTCTTCCAAGCCTCTAGGGGGGTCAGGCTGGGTTCTGGCTGCCCTCAGCCTGGGCGCTGGGACAGGCACGGGAGGTGGCTGGACACCAGTCACCCCCACCCGAGAAACAGAAGCGGGTGTGGCGGTAGACTGGGTCGCAGCTGCCCTCCTCCTGGGAGCTGGCACTGGTGTGGGTGTACACTGACTGACAGGAGTGGAGATAATGACTGGGTGTGTGATACTAGCAGGTTTATCGGGGATTATTCTGGTCCTCCTGCCACCACTATTTACAGTCTTTGACTGAACAGTTCTTAGGCGAGTAGAGCAGAAAAATTCGTCCCAGTCTACATCATCATCTAGGAGGGAAACTCCCCATGACTCGGAGATGAGTCCATTATTTGTTTTGAGTGAGGAATCAGTCGAGGAGTGCGAAAAATAGTCACTGGAACTCACCACCGGGAGTTGTTGAAAATGGTCCATCTTATGGCGGCGTGTGCGCCACTTTCTCCGGGAAGAGGAAGCGGCCGGGGTAAACAGCTGAGCCTCTGGCGCGGTAGCCTCCATTGTGCCGAGGTGGGAGGCGTAGCCGCTGTGCCGTGGCGAAGGTGGAGGTCCGGCGAATGAGGCGGCGGGTGTGTGAGCGAGGAGCGGAGCGGCGAGAGAGGGAGCGGCCGAAACGCGGCGTGAAACGTCCACTCTCCGCGGCAAATGCTCCGGTGCAGGTGAGGCAGCAGGTGGGGGAACGCGGCGTCTCTGAGGCCCGCCCAGAGCCAGGCGAGTCCCCTCGAAGACGTGCTCTCTCTCTGTGAAGAGCCGCTGTTTTCCCCTGAGCTGGTCTGCCCAACGGGAAAGCGCTGCCTCCTGCCGCTCGTAGAGGTCCGAGTCCGCTGGGTTCCAATCGTGTCTTCGTGGCACGGGTCGTGTCATTCTGTCAGGCGTTGTGTGAAGGCGAGGAAGAAGGAACCCAAACGCAGGATTCGCAGGTACAGAAATGACGGGGATTTATTGGAGCGGGTGAATGAACAAAGCAGGAACGAAGGACTGGCTGACTGAAAGACTGGATGAATGGCTGGCTGACTGACTGACTGACTGACTAACTGAACATACATACGGGGAGACGACAGGAACATCACATGTACATCAATGACACGACAGTGAACGAGTAGAAACAGAGGGCTTAAATACACAGACTGATGAGGATGATAATGAGAGACCGGTGAGTACACAGCTGAACATAATCTGGCTAATGACACAAGACGAGCTGCCACACAGCAAGAAGGTCCTGAGTTCAATTCCACCATCAGGCCGGGGTCTTTCTGTGTGGAGTTTGCATGTTCTCCCCGTGTTTGCGTGGATTCCTTCCGGGTACTCCGGCTTCCTCCCACCGTCCAAAGACATGCAGTTTGTGGGGATAGGTTAATTGGATAATCCAAATTGCCACTAGGTGTGAATCTGTGAGTGAATGTGAGTATGAATGGTTGTCTGTCCTTGTGTGTTAGCCCTGCGACAGACTGGCGACCTGTCCAGGGTGTACCCCGCCTCTCGCCCTATGACAGCTGGGATAGGCTCCAGCGCCCCCCGCGACCCTGAAAAGGATAAGCGGTAGCGAATGGATGGATGGATGAACAAAACTGAAAACACTGGGTCACCGACCCAGGAACCCTGACAAAGTGAGGGTTTTCAAGAAAATAATATGACTTTAAAATAACCAAAAAAGTTCATGTTATTGTGAGGTGTGTCATCGAACAAATATTCCCAGAACAAACAAAATTGTTTAAAGTAATTCAGATACTTAGGAGAAATGCTAATTATTTACTTAAAATTTGGGTTGAAACTTTGTGGTACCTTTACAAATTTAATTAACCTATAAATTTAAGACAAAAATAAGTGATTTTATCACTATATTCTTCATTTCCAGTTAATACTTGTACAGCTGCTGTTATTGTGTATATATTTATTTATATTTAGATTTCTTCATACATTCTTATATAGTTCTATATTGTGTATTGTGTATTTTGTTGCACAGTTATTTTATTTTCAACTTTAATTTATATATTTTATCTTATTCTCCCAGTTAAATTTACCCTTCATTCTAATTTGTGTTGTACAGTTATTTCATTTTTAACCTTAATTTATATTTTATTCCTTCCTAGTTAAATTTACCCTTTTTAATTTTTCATATTTATTTCCTATCTTATTCCATAGCCTTTCCTTTTTTGTTTTCTTTAGGTCACGAGCAGTTGTCCAAGCATTTCACTACATATCGTACTGTGTATGACTGTGTACGTGACAAATAAAATTTGAATTTGAATTTGATTGCAAGAGAAAGAATTCACATTATGACAAATATTTCAAAAGGAACAAAAGACAAGGGATTGAAACCCAGACAGTCACAGCTGGACTGCTGGTGATACAGAAATTCATGGGGAGAAGAGTGCACTGTGAGCTTGGAGCCACTGTTAAGATCTTCTTTAATTAATTTGTATTTCTCAAGTTTGAGTAAAAAACCTTTTTATCTGTTTAGCCACTGGAAAAAAACTAAAAAACTAAATCAAACTTTCTCACCTTCAGCTGCAGACTACCAACTTGCGCAGAGGCTTCCAAATAATCATTCTCCACCTTCAGAACAGCATTTAAAGTACATAAATGAATCTCCCATAAACAAAAACATATAAAATTGAGGCTGAGTGAGCCGAAGCAGTTCACCGTACGTGCATTTAGCCACAAAATGCCAATCTTTTCTCAATGCCCCGATGGCATCCTTGGAAAGATTTAATTTTCCCTCAAGTGCCTACCTCCCATCTCTTAGAAAAGTATGCTGTCGCTTCTCCACAAGGTTTCCTCACTCGGAGGATACATCTCTCTTCAGTCTGAGTTCAAGTGTCTAATCTTCTGCGTCTCAAGGTCAGCATTTGTATGCACTCTTAAGGGTCTTGATTCAAACAAATGAGACAAGAAAATTAATCGGAGGCAATGCATGAAGTGTTGAGTGTGTGTATAGAGTGTGTAGAGGTATGAATGCAAATTACTATGTGTGTGTCCAACTGGAGTCGGTAGAGGGAGAGCTCAGCTGCTCGGGTCCTGGGCCCAACGGGACTGAACGAGGGATGAAAGCGAAGATAAAAGACAGCGAGAGAAAAGGTGAAAGAGGGAGACCGTGCACTGTGCAGAGCGGAACATTGTTCTCTTGATCACAGTCAGAAGGTTTCGTGTAAGTGTGTGTTTTTGTGTCTCTGCGCACCGTTTGCGTGCACGCCCGCTCATAAATATATGGCTGTATGACTCGATGCCTGCATTTCATTGCGTTTAAGACTCATCCAATAGAAATCACATGAATGTTAAAAATTTCTTAAAGTTTACTTTAAAAATTTTGCAAGGAAAAAAACCACAAGGAAACCTCCTACCTCATTGTCAGTTCTATGTTCATTCTTAAATAGAGAGCTGGGTGGTGAAAGACAGTAGGAGGGGAACATTTTATCCCTGCCATCTATCCATCCCACCCTCCCTCCTCTTTTTTTTATCCTCTTTTCCCTCACATCTATTATTCACCCCAGTTGGCAGCCAGGCACACACCTAAATAAACCTCTAGCCATGTCATCTCTCACTCCCTTCATCATGTTCACCTTTCATCAGCTCCACTCTTCTCTGTCTCCATCTACCATTCATTGAGAGATACACATATTTATATTTAATTTTAAATAGGCATCAGGTGAACACATAGAACAGAGGTATTTGGTAAGGTCTGAGTCCTGATCTGCAGATTTTAGGAATGTGATCAAATATTTGCCTTAGCAGAGAGAGGTCAAAGGATATCTTTATATGGTGTTGCTCTGAATAAAATTACTAGACAGAGCATAAGTAGCATAAATAGCATAAGTAGAAGCTCGTGCTGCTGAAAAAAAAGGCTGTGTCCATTGTTTGGAGACATTTTTTGGCTTTAGTCATGAGGACCTCAAACAAAAAGAAAACTACAAGACAAATATGGAGGACCACACACATCAAAATAAAGAATTTTATGCTTCAATAATGAATAAAATATGCGTTAGTAAATTCATTTACAAATTCATCTTTTATTTATTTAAACATTACTAAAGTCATTTGTTATTTAATAATTTCATTAAAAATAAAAACACAATTTATAAATCAATATTTCAAAATGGATAATTAATCCGTTAATAAACATCGAAATCAGAAATGGATTTCACAAAAAGGAATTTAATTCTCAATAAAAAACTTATTTCAAAAAACAGTTCAAATTCCTTAAAAAAAGAGAAACAAGTAAATGGGTTCAAAAATCAAAGATTTATTTCTGACATTTAAAATGATGATTCCAGTCCTCATTTTCAAATCCATTTCCTCACTGTGTTTCCCTTTCCTGTTAGCTCAGAGATTAACTATTATATTAGCATATAAGCAGTTTTGGTATTAACTACTGGATTAGCTAACCCACTTTGCAATTCCGAGACGCTCCCAGTCCTAGAAAAAGGAATGAAAGGAGCTTTCTGATTGGTTATAGAGATACATGGTAGCTGTCTGGATTTTTCTACACTGTTGTTTGTGGCGATAGCATTGCATTGCTAAGAAGTGTGTGTGTGCTTGTACAAAGACCATTCAGCCTCCATATATGGACCAGAAAAATATGCATGCATAAAATAATTACACATCAATTGTAATCAAGGTAAAATGTTAGTTTGTTGATTAATAATGTTTATTAATGGTGATTTTAAGGTCATTTTGTTCGATCCCTGGCTTGTACAGTCTGTATGCCAAAGTGTCCTTGGGCAAGACACTGAACTCAGAGTTGCTCTCAATGTGTTTATCGCATTGTGAGAGTTAAACAGAAAAAGCTTAGATGTAGATAAAAGTGCTTACATGAATGGCTGAAGGAGACATGTTGTAGAGTAGAAAAGCACTATATAAAAACCGGTCCATTTACCTCTGAATGCACAATATAAAGTGCCTTGTGGCAACTGTTGTTGTGATTTACACACCGACAGAAAATATCAGCATCTTTCTCTAACACTGTCTTGGCAATAGAGCTGCACCCAAATATCTGGTCAATCTTATATTTATTTCTTGGGTAGATATTTGTTTTTTATTAATTGGCCACCTCACTGCTACCACCAACTCAATTTTTGCTGGAGTTAGCAGCTTTTGTTCCCACTCAGTATCACCTACAGAAAAAAAAAGAATCTACATCTGCCACCACCCTTCCATGTTAATATCAAAATAAAAAATCTGTAATTAGAATTTATAACAAAAAAACTACCAAACTCCAAAACTAGTTTCTGAACACTTTCTGCAATAAACACTGAAACCTGGCTTGAAAAACATTATGATAACCTACAAAATCAGGGTTAAAAGTCATCTGCTTCAGGGTGCAGGTTTAGCTTACTGCGTTGAGGCAACCACACGCCATAGGGATGGTGGTTGCCTCCGGGTTTGAATCCGACTCACAGCCCTTTGCCGCATGTCTTCCCCTGTCTCTGTCTGTCCCTGCTTTCCTGTTCTCTCTTCACTGTGTCTATCAAATAAAGCTGAAACAGGCCACACAAATATATATATATTAAGAAAAACATCTGGTGGACTCTCTAATTTGTCAAATTCCTTAAATAAGTTTTACGTGAAAATTACCTTTAACTATGTCTTTTTCTTCTATGAGTTGAAGAAGACATTTCTTAAATAATAGAGAACGTTTTGCAAAGACACTTGTATCTGTACCATTTCATGCTATATTTAAAGTTCTGCTTCCTGCATTAATTTGCTAATCTTTTCTATAAAATATATCTTCATCGTATTGATTTGGTCAGTATTACAAATGTAAACCAAATTTCACCCACAAATTGGCTTCATATCCACAGCACAAGGATGTACAAGTGAACACACAGCATGAATGGAGAGTCAGCCCAACAAATGAGAAACTGAATCGAGACTGAACACAAATCCTGTTCTTGACCTGTAGAAAAAGCCCTGCCTGTACGTGCACATGGCCTAGAAAGATGCATGACAGCACAAAGGAATTACATTACAATTTAAACACTTGTTGTCTAACACTCTCAGCTGCCACTTAGGGATGGAGCTGAGCTGAAAATCGTCTGTGACATTACCTATTAAAAATGTGTGGGCATGTGACACTAGGTTTTCCCACATGTGCCAATTCCAGATGGCCTCAAAGAGACAACAGGTGATGCCAACATCACACACGCGTGCAAAGTGATGACCCACCCCTGAGAGCCCTCTAACCAGACTTTATGCAGAGATCAAAAAACAATGTATAAAAGAAGAAATCAGAACTGATGTCGGTGAAGGTTCAACATTAAGAGAGAGAGAGAGAGAGGAAACAACCTGTCTTACAAAAAGAGGAAAGATACGTGTGAGCGCATCAAAGCAATGTCAAGAGTGCCTGCATGCTCATGCACATGTGCTCACATCAGAAAGACAAAGATTCAAATCGCACCCTCCTTCACTTCATACCCCACACTTTCACAGTTACACACGACTGCAAACTCCCTTAAACTTAATGCCGTGTACAAGACAACGAATTCCACCACTTCACCAGTAACGAACTCAACATGTGGTTATTTCCTCCAGGAAGTTTTGACTGGTTTTAATAGATGAGATAACTTTATGTTTTCGACGCTTTAATGTAACTTTAGAAACACAAAGCTAGCACACATTTGAAAGGCTCAAAGAAGTGTTTGCACTTATTAATAAATTCTCTTAGCGGGAATCTGTGGGCACAAACGAATCGTCATTAAAAGTCCCCTTACACAGATATCCCAGTAAAACCACATGTGTAAATGATCAGATTAATGATTCGTGCATTTTGCTGCCTTAGCTCCAGTCCTGTTGTTTGCTCACACTTTATTTAAAGGCACTTCATGAAACTTTTTCTAACATGATTTACCAAACTGTCAGCTCTGGAAGAAGACAGAAGTCATTATTCTTTAGTTTCTGGGTTTAAAGACAAAAAAAGCATTTTACAGTTTGTCCTATTGATAAAGACCCTCCGCCACAGCCATTCATACTACACCACAGTAATAAATAAATAATTAAATTACAGGAAAAAAAACATTTTTTTTACAATGTATCCATGGTAAAATAAGTAAACTAATAAAACAGGACACTTTTTGTGATTTAACAAAAAGTTTTTGCTTTATAATTACAGGCAATGAGCTACCAGAAGCTTTTCTGTAATTTTACACATTTATTTCTTAGAGTTTGTGTGCAAAGAGTCACTTTTTTAAAATTAAATAAATAAATTTATTTTAAATAACGTAAAGTTCTTTTTCACATTTTAAGATATCACAGGGTGTAAATGTGCAGCTAAACTTCTTTACACCAGCAAAAGGCAAAGTGGGCTGTATGTATCCACTGAATGAGTTTTGACATCTCTGTACTAAGTACAGGAGGCAGGAAGTTCCTCTGTTTTCTCTGCGAAAGTCTGTAAATCCTAAACCATGAAATAATTTTCATATGTGGTTATTAAACCTTCTGACAAATCAAAGGCTAATAATAATAATTAATAATTAAATATTCATATGCATATTTGAGGTTTTATTTATATCATATTTGCTATATCTGGCTTTTTTTTTGCAATGAATTGCTTAAAATGTATTGTGCAATTTGTTTAGGATTTTCATTGGGAAAAAAGTCACAAAGATGATGTATTAGTCTGAAAAAACATGAAAAAAATTCATGTGTCAAATATGATACATTAGCTGTTTCGGGTTACATTTATGCAGGCTGTACAATGATGCACAAAATTGTTCCTTTTCATTGGGGAGTTGCATAAGTTATGTGAATATACAATTAAACTTTCCTCGCCTTTCCTACTTGCATCTCTGGTGGGGGGACTGTGATGAGAGGAGACAAGGAAAGGACTCAAGCATGTGATTCAGCACCAATGTACCAATGTCTTAGATGATTGATTTTCAATATAAATTATACACGGTACTTTGATTACATTAAAGAGCTACAGTTTATTGTTCTAAATTTTTATATTTTTAAAAAAAGCTGTTATTGAAGTAAGTTCAGTTTTGAAGTTAGTCAGGTGATCATCGTCTCATTTTTTTTAAGTTCTCGTCCATGTTGCTTGGTGACATATGCAAAAACACTGTTCTCTGTGATCAGTCAGTAGTTTTGCTGCCACATCAAGCACATTCCTAAACAAGCACAGAGTGCAAAGAAGAAAATAAAGATGGAGACAGAACTTTAAGCCACAGCAACACTAAAGGAACTCAGTTGCCAGGTTGACTCTTTTATCCATCAGGACACTCTGAGCGAGCTGATGAAAGACTTGAAGATCAGCTGGTTTCCTCTCAGTTCAAACAACACGATTCATTGTAGACATATTGCTGCAAGAGGAAGATCAAAGCGCTGGAAACTGAGCTAAAATAAGCACACTATGACCTGAACAACTCTGAAAACAAAGAAACAAGTCTTACCTTAACACTGGAAATGGAAAAGCAGAAACTGAAGCACCCAACAAGACTTGTGAAGAAGTGCAAGGCCAAACTGCAGTCCAGTGCAGACCGACCTGAGGACGCTGAAGAAGAGGTCATGACTTTGAAAAAGGGCTTAGTTGATTAAACAAGGGACTTTAGCGAGGAAGGCCATGACTTTGTGGATAAAAGCACCACCCTGCAGACTCACAATGACCAGGGTGCAGAGAGTTATATAATATGTCATCTGAACGAAAACTCAAAGGTGAATGTGGACTTCTGGGTGGAGCTGGAGAAAGCACGGCCATCCATGGTTCAACTGGAGCACCTAAACCAGGCGGACATTGAAGCAAAGGAGCAGCTGCAGCTTCATCAGTCGGTGCAAAGAAGAGTGTTTCTCTATGAAGCGACACCAATGGACTCCAGCAAATGGCAAAGGAAACAGAGCAGCAGTGGAGCAAAACAAGGAAGACAATCAATTTGTGAGATTGTTTTCCATCTTACTTTTTTTGACAATCAATTATCTCATGTCACAAAGTCTGTGTGTATTCAACATGTACAGCATGTTAACTACAACTGGGGAAAAATGTGTGTACTCTGAGTGTGTCCACAATTTGAATTTTGTTAGAATTTAGGCTTTAGTTCTACCACAGTCAACGAATAGACGGTGCCGTGTGAAAACAAAAGTTAGTGTCATTAATTTGCACCTTGAAAAACACTTAAATTCATTACACAAAAAGACCAGTGACACAAATAGAATTTTTCTTTTACTTTTGTGTCTGTTCAGCCGTTTTACTTAATAACAAATCTCATTTCTAGATTTTTATAAATTGTTAAATATCCAAAACTCTCTCCCCACTAAGAGAGATTTATTATGATGATTTAAGATTTATTAGTCTTACATTTTTACTTCCTTGCTGTTTAGCGATGGCAGCTCCTATTTCAGAATCACTAATCTATTTGCAGCCCTGGTGGCACTCTTGCACTTCCGTGCTCGGGTTACATCACATCAGACTGGTTAACAGTGATGATCAATAATCACATTCTCCAAATTACAAATGATTAGTACAACTATTAAACACTAATCCACAGTTACATAGAAAAAATAAATGAAATCATAAAATTTACAAAACGTATTTCTATTTTTAAATATTTAAAATCCAACCGTGGAGCGAACTCGCTTGTCTTTTACCGTCCTTCTGTTTTCTGAGGGGGGGAAATGGTCAACATAAGTTGCTCCTCACTAGGCCACGTAGATAAACGACTTCACTTTTTAAGGTGCACACTGACCTTTCTGAGCTGGAAAAGCAGAGCAAATACTAAATGACACAGCTAATTGTTTCACCCCAGAGTCCATTCTGCCTCTCTCACTCCTCTTTACTTCGACCAGTACCTTCCATCATTTCTTCTAATTTCTCTCAATTATTTTCTCCTTATGCTCTCTCCCATGAGGACGTGTTTGTGTGTGTATGTGTGTTTGGTTGACCTTCCTGAACTGTATGGCCATTAATGGAGATTAGATAAAGTTGTCTCTTGCCTGACTCATTGGCATGCATTAAGCAGAGTACGATAATAACATACACACACACACACACACATTGAAAAACACACGCAGGCAGAGTTACACAAGAAGAACGTCTTAAATCGAGGATATAGGACCAAATTAAAGGTAAAAGCGCTCTTGGTCTCCTTCTTTTGTGAGACATCATCTGTTTTTCAAAAAGCCGTGTTCAGCGTCCTTTTCCCTCCCTCTAATGGATTTTTGATTTTTCCAGAGCATGCGACACAATTAGCTTGTCTTTCTTTTTTATTAATGACACATTTACTGTTTTCTTTCCCCCCGCTGTTGTTTATTCTTACACTAAATTGAAGAGCGAAGAGGTCTTAAAAGTGCATGGCGTGTCTGTGTGTATTAGTGTAGGTGTGGAGTAGTGTTATTTATTTGAACTAGTCTGTGGCTTCATTGTTCTTGTTTATTTTTATTTTTGTGAAACCTATGAAATTATCAGTGTTTACGTTAAATAGGAAGACACTGTTATTAAAGTTATTTTTAAATTTAAAAAATTTCATTGATTGCGGCGCGTGGGTTCGGCACCTTATTCACATTCACTTCCATTTTCTTTATCGTTATATGTGCTTAGGGTGATGGGGCTGAAGCCAAAGCGATCCGTCAACAACTGTGTAGATGCTGACTCTTCCTATCTTGACATGATGAAAGTACATCGCAGTTACAGAATATAATACAATGACAGTCATACTGAAGGATGTGTCATAAAGAGAGAAGCTAATTAACAATTCCAAGGACAAGTGATCTGAGCTCACCTCGCAGTGACACATCTGATATCTACATACAAATAGTGAGACCTTCCTCCCACTCAAAAGCATGACCAGTATAAGGGAAACGTGCTAATACAGCAAAGTTTAAATATGAAAATACTATGCTTCAATTAGTGTGACGAGGTCAATCTCTCAAAGCTAAGTTTGTCTTAATCAGAGCTAACATAAGGAGACTCATAAAGCAGAGGTTAGAGGGGATCGTCCTTATTTCCTCTCACATAAATATCCTACACAATGGTGAATGCTCATATTGAACACTGCCTAGTTAAAGTTTTCACAATGGTGAAATGACCCACAGGTCAGTGTAAGTGCGAGTTTTACTACTCTTGGATTTGTATGGATTTGTCATTGAGTGTGAATATCCCTAATATAGTGAGACTTACATGCTTTCAAAGCCTTCAAACCTTTAAGAAGGGCATCTGATCTGAAGAATGTTGGCTTAAAGTTGGCTTACCTGTTTGCTTTGTGTGTATACAGTGTGTGTGTTAGAGAGGACAAAGGTCTAAAAACATCTAAAAGCCTGAAGAGATCCTTCTGAGATCAAGTTACAGCACAAAAATCTCGAGCCACCCCTTTCATATTTTGCCAGGAAAACTGGAAATTGATTGATTGAAACCTGCAAAAATACAAGGAAATACAGAAGGGAAAGGCAAAAATAACTGAATGAAACTCTTGCCAATCAGATAATATTGCATGGTGGATCAAAATCTCATCGTACGTTTCTGCATCAATTTTATCAAGATCTCTAACACCACTGGCTTAAATGTAGTTCAAACCATGACAGAGCCTCCACTGTGTTTTACAGATGGCTGTAGACACTCTCTGCTGTATCTCTCTCCTGACCTCCTCCATCCATAGTGATGATGATTTGAACCAGAAATTTTAAATTTGGATTCATCTCTCCACTAGACATGTTGCCAATTACTCAGTCCAGTTCTTGTATAATGTTCATACCTCAGCCTTTTCTCCCTGTTTCCCTTATTTAAAAACGGCTTCTTGACAGCCAACCTTTCACTGGGACCATTTCTGCTCTGGTTTCTGGG
This sequence comes from Haplochromis burtoni, assembly GCF_018398535.1. Lineage (NCBI taxonomy): Eukaryota > Metazoa > Chordata > Actinopteri > Cichliformes > Cichlidae > Haplochromis > Haplochromis burtoni. Next base: position 519,735 of record NW_024582428.1, on the reverse strand, counting down.
GAACAGCAGATGGATCATCTGTCACGGTCGATAGCAGGGACTCAAGCGCAGAGCAGGTTGACGTTTCCAAACACAGTTTATTTACAACGTGCAGTGCAGAATGTATACAGTGAGGGGGGAAATCCAGGGATCAAAAGGTCCAAGGGGAAGCTCTCTCACACTCGTTCTCGTCTTCACGCCCAAACTCACACACGTTCACACAGCAGGAAGGTCACAGGTCCGGGAAGGAAAACTATCACACAGGAGAGGGAAATTACTCACAAGTCACAAAACACTTAAGCACAGATTCACGGGAGCTGAGAGGATCACTAACGTGTTTCGCACAATCATCCAGCGATGAGAGGATCTGCGTCCCAGCCTCAAATAGTGGACAGGTAATGACAGCTAATCGCGAACAGGCGTGTGGGCCAGTGAGCTCCGCCCAGGCAGAGAGGAAAACACATGTAGCTTTGCGGGGCCGGCTGGGCAGACACAGGGACCATGACATCAACTACACTGGTCCATACCTTGATCGAGGTGCTGTTTTTATGAGTGGCCTAATAAACAAAAAACATTCCTGTGAAAATGTTCGGGTACAAGGACTGGATTGAAAATGAGCAAAAAAGCAGCCAATGTCCAAAGCAAAACTTGTTCAACACCATTTTAGAAAAAAATATAAAGAAATGAATGGTGACTTAAGACTTTTGCACAGCACTTGAGATTGAGCTGAGGAAATCCCTTCAAGCTCATACTGGTGCCATGACTGATACGGTCTTTAGTAGCAAGTATAGTTTAATCTTTTAAAAATGTGAAGGAATGTTTTGACATAAAGCAGAAACCCAAGTAATTCACATGATGAAATTAAGTATTTTGCTTATTTATGGGGTCATCGTGCAAGGATATTACTGCTAATGCTAATGATGTGTAGCTGTAATAATGAAGTAAATGAAAACATAACTCCTTTATTTTAATCAAACTTACCCAAACAGAGAAAACTTTGACTGTTTTTCCTAAATGTGTCAAGTCTTTCCATGTGCTTCACACTTCGCTCTTCAACACAGTGTCTGGTTTGACCTCATATTCCAACCTTACCATTTATTTCTTCCTCCAACAAACACTCACACTAGCATTTTTTTTGTACCTTTTCCTTTTTCCATCTTGTCTTTCACACTGATTCCTCTTCCTACCACCTCTCGTATGTCACAGTGCTACACAGATATACACTCAGAGAATCCCACTTAGATACAGACACCCAAAATGAAATCAAGCCGAGCCTCCCTCTGGGTTCATGTCCCACTTTCTCGCCAGGCAGTACATGACCATACTGCCGCCGTGAGACTGACGGACCTCTGGCACAGAACAGCACAGTGCCGGACACAAAATCCCTCTCAAGGAGCAGATGCTTGCTTCCTCTTGACATATGCCCCTGAGATACAGCAGGGTGAGGGGGGGACGTAATGGAGGGTAAGGCTGAAGATAATAGAGGGCGGGGGTGAAGGAGGGAGAGCTTTACTGTGGAGGAACAGTGAGGGAGCTGAAAAGGGAGGAAGGGAAGGCTACGGTTAGAAAAATGCATGTCGAAGGCAAAGACTCAGAAGAAAAATCTGAGGGCTAATTTAATTGTAAATAATACTCCAATAATACTTAATTCAAAGGCCATTTTGCCTCAATTATGTCAAAGCTCCTTGAGGCCAATAAGCATGAGTGCGTAAAAAAAAAGAAACTTAAAAAAAAAAAAAAATCAAGCCAAGGGCACAAGGCCAGGTCAGAGTGTCAGAGAATGAGCTCAGAAGAAGAGCTAAAGATGAACAGATGGCATTGAGCTGTGAAAGAAGAGATGTGATGGGAAGAGCAGGATGAGGCGGGAGAGGAAAGGAGGAGGGGATTTTGAAAAAGCATCGCCACATTTGTATCCTCTCCATGTCTCTTGGCTTCGTTTTCACTCTTTAAATATTCCTGATAGGTGACCAAACTACACTCAAAAGAAAGCAACTCTGTTTTAATTCACTAGGAGATGGTAATTAAAATCCATGCAATGGTCAATAAGAAATATAGGGAGAAATTACATGGGTTATCAGTGGCTTTTGCAGCCTGATAGCTATTGGCAGTGGTATTTTATGAAAATGGATACCAATAGTCACTTTGAAAATCATATATTTTCCACGAATGATGAATTACTGTGTGAGGAATGTACATGAGGGGTTATGGTCTGTATTCACAGCAAGATTATTTCATCAGTAGTTCTTTTCAGAGACTTGACATTACACTTACCTTGAGATTTCAATTTTGACTGAGTATTCAAAATAAAGAAAGCCATGATAATCATATTTATATATTTTCATGCAGAAGGTCAGGTTGAGGGAAATACAAAAGCAAAATCTTACGTAGCTCTGAATATATAATCATAGAAAGACATCATTGTAATTGAGAAATTTTGCTAAATCCAAGATGCCAAAACCTAAACTCTGTATTGATAGAAAACTAAAAGGATCACCAAAACCAGTAATAATAGCATTTACAACCACAGCAAAAGGCTTGGGATCTGTGTCAATTAAAAAAGCCATAACAAGGGTCATGACCACTTTTGAGCAATTCTCAAGCGAATTTTCATCAGTCCAGGTCTGTGATCTCTACAGAAGGCAGTAACAACAAGAAGCAATGCAAAAGTTATCTTCACTTATGTGAACTATGCAGAGTTTATGAGCTGTCACTATGCTAGGTAGTGACTGCTGAGCTCACAGTACTGAAGCCAACTCATTTCCATTTTAAATGTGCAGTTTGGGGGTTTTTTTAATGGAAAAAAAAAAACGAATATTATACTCATAAATATATACAGATTAGTGTCTAACTAGGTCTTCCAACAAACTGACTTCTTACAAACTTAAAATTGATCCAATGAAAATAGGCGCTGACCCCAGTTTGTGGAAGCCACCATCTTACCCCGGCATCTTGAATAGACTTATAGATGGACATCGCTGATCTGCATAAATGTGTTTTATTGGTTATAGACAGGCTACATACAAATTACACCAAAGCTGAAGGTAAGGAGAACTCGTACACGTGGGTGACCATGAGGCACCTTCAGACTCAGCATATGAAGGATCATACCTATGATTTATCATCTGAGAAGTGGTCCTTATCACCAAAAACAGACATCATCTCCACCAATCACCTTAAATCTGATTTTTCTTCCTCTTGTCAAATATTCATACCTGTATCTTTCACTGAGAAACAACCGATACTGTACAGACACACACGCTGCACAAGTACTTGAACACACAAACACTTACAACAACCCCTAGTATTGCAAGGTGAAATCTGTTCATTAAAGAAAACAAACAAACAGAGTATACACACACACACACACACTTGAGCACATAGTCTTTCATTAACACACACAGGAATTTAATTAACGTCTATTGATAAGCTCTTTCTGTCTTAAGGACATGTTTGTTTGTGAATATGTATATGTGTGTGGGTGTGTGTCTGTGTATCTTAAGGACATGCTCGTTATGCAGTCATTATACAGTTATCTTCTTGATTTGTGAAGCATGAAGAGGAGAAGCACACACACACACACTTGCGAAGTGTAAGCTATAAACACGGTGTGTTGACGGATTAGATGGGAGTTTTTAATCATCTTAATTAAACCCAATTGTTATTTGTTGAATATTTGGCATTTATGAAGTTCACGGGGATATAAAGGCAGATTGAATACTAATTGAAATAGAAGATCTCAATTTTATTACAAGACTCTGTCAAGAAGTGGGAGATGTTCAGTGCTGGTTTTATGGAAATGAGAGGTTAAAAACAACAACTAGAACAACTGAGACTCTGAAATGTATTTAATATTCTTTGTTATGTTTTCATTCATTAAAAGATAGTCGCTGTCAGCTCCCAGGCTAGAAACTGCTGGACCGTTTTTTTGTTGAACAAGCATCACAACATCCTGAACCTTTAATAGCAAAGAGGAACCTTAGTAGCAGAGTTGAATTTAAAATCCTTCTGACATATTGTAGCCACATTTTATTCACAACAGAAGACGGAAAAAACATCCAATGATCAAACCAGTGTAAGAAAAATATTAGCTCATTTTCAATTTAAGGGTGGCAACATATATCCGCAAAGTTGGGTTGGGTTGACCATCGCCAAGAGTTTGATCACAGGGGATCGTCTGATTGTCAGGGGTTTCTAAATGGAGTCATTCTTATTCTACGAGAGCACTCAAACATGCCTTATTCACACCCACAAGCACGTTTTTCTATCTGACATTCACACTGATAGATATACCAGAGAGCGCCTTGGGGTCAGTATCTTGCTCAGTGATATCTGATATGCAGAGTGGTGAAGCCAGGGATCGAACCACCAACCTTCTGATTAGTAGATGACCCGCTCTACCTCCAGAGCGAAAGCCACCGCTTTATAATATTGTCAGTTCTTCAACTTCTAATGTCAAGGGCCGGTACTGGTCCATGAGTCGTGAAATTTATGGTTTTTGGGGTTTTTATCGTTAACTCGGTTTCCCTGGGTCTTTTCCTGTGTTGTAGTTGTGCTTCTTATTTTGAAAGAGATATTTACGCATTACCATAGCGACCAGAGATCATTAAAGGGCAGACAGGAGGATGTTACTCTCAATGTTGTTGCCGCATTTCAGGAGGACGCTGCTAATAAAGTTACACAATTACACAGTGAATTCGCGTTTATTATTTTATTTATAAAATACAACAGTTTTTGTCTTGGTCGAATCATTTTATTTTGATGTATTTATCCGCGACACCTTAAAGGCTGGTCCATGAAAATATTGTCTGACGTTAAACCGGTCCATGGCGCAAAAAAGGTTGGGGACCGCTGCTGTATATCACTGTGAATTGGTACCACATTAACTGAAGTAAACTGAGCTGATCTGCACAGAGAGCACACAGAGTGATATGTTATGTTAGATGGGTTTAGGGGGTCTATAATACAAAAGTAAAATTTATACTTTGAAGATATTGTGAGTGTGTGAGAGAGAGTGTGCGTGTGTGTGTGTGAGAGAGAGAGAGAGAGAGTGTGTTAAAAGATGCTTGTCTGATTCTACTGTGGCTGGCAAGAGCCTTTCTAGAACAGTAATTACAGACAATCGTGTCCCTGGAAGATGATCCAGGAGTGCACACACACAAACACACACACAAGCGCTTGCCAAAAGACAACACCCAGGACTCCTCTTCTAAATGCACCTGAGAATAGAGTAACTCTTAACACACACACACACACACATCCTAGCACCTGAGTACGCTCACGTGCCAGCAAAAGGCCACAGCACCGTCTGTTGCCGCCACATAGACTCAGTCTCTCTCTTTCTCTTTCACACACATACACACACACACACTCGAACACACACACAGACTAATTGTCTGTTAAGTTTCTTCTCCAAATTTGCTATAAACACATATGATGGAAGAATCTGTTAACAGGATTCACAGTGACACCACATCTATAGGCGTTTATACAGTGGCCCTGAGAGGCCAAATGGACTGCAACTAAGGAAAACACCAGCAATAACAAAAACGCTGCAAAAGCACACAAAACACAATGGAAATAGGAAAAAAGAAAACAGAAATTGAAAAAAACGGAAACAAAAAGAAGAAAAAAATGATTTCCAATGCTAGGAGACACTTAAAAGAAGTGGAGGATCTGTCGGTTTTGTGAGAAAAGATGAGAGATAAGTGTGTTAGCCTAAAAATCCGTATTGTATTCTATGAATCGTGCGATTAAAATACACTTACCTAGCATGTTTTGATTCCTGCATCTGGTCCGTCAGGTTATTGTCTCCCCAGAAACACTTCCCTTATGCTTTTGGAAATCTGTTTTTTCCTATTTCTTTCTCCTATTTCCGTTTTCGTTTTTCTCTTAAGTTGTTCTCTTAAGTTGCAGTCCGTTTGGCCTCTCAGGGTCACCGTACCTTTACACACCTTACACGTAAAATGTGGGTAAATATTTTGGGTCCTCAAAATATTTTTCTGACCCACCTATTCTTAATTCACACTGACTGTGTGACCAGTCAGACCACTACATTTGGCAGTGCGCTTGTAGCTCAAAACGTGCACAGTACTGAATATACGATGTTATGGAAATAGTAAAATAATACTATTTTACCTCAGACACAGCTAAATGCTGCTCTGATTCAACTGGTTCTCTGAAACATATCTCTGCCTTCTCTGACGTGGTCCCAACTCTGTCCACAGCAGTTCAAACTGTCCCACTGACATCCTGGAAAACGTACAAATGCGATCATAATACAGCTTCAGCTCCTGGATCAAAGCATGAAATTCTTCCTGCTGCTAAATTGGATGTTTAGAAACTAGAGTTGGATGTCTCGAGACCACTTTTACATGGTCTTGGTCTCGTCTTGGTCTCGGCGGACTTTTGTCTTGGTCTTGTCTTGGTCTTGACGGAGTTTGACCTCGATCTTATCTTGGTCTCGCTGTCTCGGTCTTACTGTCTATCATAAAGTTTGCCTTCATAGAACACAAAGAGTTTTCGGTAAATGCAAAAAAGAAGCATTCTGCAAAGTGCAGATTTTGCAAAGTCTCCTTGACCGAGACAGCCGGGACTACCTCAACCTTCACCAGGCACCTGGAGCGCAAACACCCTCAAAGGTAAGCTAGCCAGTAGCCATCTATCCATCTTCAAACTCTTCTAACTACCTTTCCAACCTCAGATGACCAGGTCATGTTTATGTAATATTGTTATTTATAATGTGTTCTTCAAGCGGTATGAATTATGTAGGGACAGGTTTTTTGCAACTGTCCCTGCAGACTTAACTTGTGAAGATTGTAACTAACGTTACGTTACATGCTATGTACAGGTAGCTAGCGCTAGCAGTGGCTATCAGCTACTTAAACAGTTTTCACTAACTTTAGGTATTTTGGTGAATTCAATGATCTATATATGTGTCACACTGGATTGGATTAGGTTATTTTGTATGCAAAGGTCTACACTCATTGATGGGTTTAAAATAACTGTGCTTGTAAGATACAGTAGTTTTTGTGGTTGAATAGAAACAGATGTTTTACAGATTCCTATTTCCCTGTTTTGTAGGTACTTGGAGTCCAAAGCAGAATCTGCAACATCAGTGATAGCGGTCAATCCCCCACAGCCTCAATTATCATTGTTTGCTCCAAGCATCCACTTATTTTCCCCAATTTCACCCAGGCAACAGGCCATCACCCAGTCCATCCTCCAGGACCTTATAGTTGGATGCTCTCTTCCCCTGTCTATCATTGAGAATCCACATTTTAGACACTTCCTGAATGTCTTGGATAGCAAATACACTCCTGTGTCTAGGACCACCTTAACAGAGAAGCTGATACCTCACCTTGTCACTAAAGTGAAGGGTGACATAATCAAAGCCCTGGAAGTCCATCCAAATGTAGCAATGACAACAGACCTCTTGTCTGACCAGAGGCTTCGTACTTTCCTAGGAGTTACCGCTCATGTTGCCTGCAAGAACAAGGACTGTAGGCATTTCACAGGGAAGCACCGCGGCGAACAAATCGCCTCAGCATTTGACAGCATAGTTGAGGAGTATGGCATTGGCCATAAAATAAGCTACATTCTGACGGATAATGCATCTAATATGAAGCGGGCCTTTAAAGTCAGGATGCCAGATGTAGAGCACCCTGAAGGTGACAGCAGTGATGATCTCGAGGATGAAACAATGTGGGAAGATGCAGAAGATTCTGATCCATGGTCAACAGGTGAACATCTTTCTTGCTTCGCCCACTTGCTGCAACTCGTCATCAGTGATGGGATGAAAGAGGTAAAGGCAATAGCTAGAGCCATTGCCAAAGCCAGCAAGTTTACAAACCTGCTGCACAGCAGTAGTAACCACAAAGACTTGTTTGAGGCACACTTTGGCTCCAATAAGTCCATCCCAGCAGGAAACAACACCTGCTGGAATAGCACCTACAGACAGTTAAAGGCTCTGATCACACTTGACCACAGGGCCATCACTGAAATGTGCAGCGGTACAGAGAATTTAGTGTTTTCAGCCCGAGAGTGGGCTCAGCTGAAAGACCTTTGTGCTTTGCTTGAGCCTTTTTCTGAGGCAACAGACCTTACAGAAGGTGAGCATCAGGTGACTATTAGCATGGTGGTCCCCACTGTTCTGGACTTGAAGAATCATCTTATAAAGATGGATAAATAATAATTATTTATTGTTATTGTTGTTTTTGTTGTTCCACTTATTATCACTGTCTTTGGTTTTATAGCATCATTAGAAGCATCCTGTCTAATCCTGTTTGTGTGTGTGTGTGTGTGTGTGTGTGTGTGTGTGTGTGTGTGTGTGTGTGTGTGCACCCTTTTCCAGACCTTTTGATCACAGAGGTAGACAGAGACGGACCTGCAGCACCAACAGAAGAAGACACAGAATTATCAGATAGTGACTCAGCGCCACCCCCAAAACAACGTCTTCTTTCACGCTACAAGGCATTTAGGTTGCAACGCAGCACAAGCCAGGACTCGAGCACTGATGCACAAATAAGCAAGTACCTAGACAGCATAAATGAATGTGACTGTGATGCACTCACCTTTTGGTCAAAAAACAAAGAGTGTTTGCCTCCTCTGCCTTAGTAGAGGAGACATTCTAATGAGACCCCACCGCGCACGGCTAGGCTATAAGATGTTGCGATCTTTCGTTTTCCATCCATCCATCCATCTTCATCCGCTTATCCGAGGTCGGGTCGCGGGGGTAGCAGCCTAAGCAAAGAGGTCCCAGACCTCCCTCTCCCCAGCCACCTCCTCCAGCTTGTCGGGGATCCAAGGCGTTCCCAGGCCACCTGAGAGATATAATCTCTCCAGCGTGTCCTGGGTCTGCCCCGGGGCCTCCTCCCGGTGGGACATGCCTCGGAACACCTCACCCAGGAGGCGCCCAGGGGGCATCCTTGTCAGATGCCCGAACCACCTCAGCTGGCTCCTTTCGATGTGGAGCAGCAGCTGCTCTACTCTGAGCCCCTCCCGGATGGCCGAACTTCTCACCCTATCTCTAAGGGAGAGGCCAGCCACCCTTCGGAGGAAGCTCATTTCCGCCGCTTGTATCCGCGATCTTTCGTTTTCTTGAAGTGCAATCAATCACTGTTTTAAAATGTGAACTCATTTCTCTCCCTCCTCTCTGAAAATATGCTGTTTGTTCATTATATATTTGTTCATAAGATATCCGTTATTTGTTCATAATGTCTGTGTTCTATTTTTCTTGCCCTACTGAACAACAGGCTTGATTTCATTGGCAGTGTGTTGTAATCTTATGCAACTGAAGACATCAAGATGTCAGAATCTTTTAAGCACTTGTTCTTATTCTTATTAATGCACAATTTGTATTAGTATGTAATATTTGTAATTTGCATCTGATTCATGTGAGGTGTGCACATGTCTTTATATTGTTGGATTACAGAATTTTACTTAAAATGGTGTTGTTTGACTAAATAACATCTGCATATCACTTTGTGTTGACAGGCCTAATCCATTTTAGGGAAGTTGATATCATACAGTGTAATTTGGCTAGTACTACTACAATAGGACATGATGCAATTTCAAGTTTATAATCTTCAGTTTGATGTTACAATTTTATCTATATATAGAGTATAACTGAAACCAGTTACATATTTCCCATTCTTTAGACAGTTGTTGGAGGTGATTGCTGTTTTGTCAGATGACTTTGGGGTCAGTCAGTACCATCATGTCAGCCCTCAACAGCACACAAAAGTTAGTCTTTTTTGTCTCGGTCTTGGTCTCGTCTCGACTTGGTCTTGTCTTGGTCTTGTCTTGGTCTCGATACCCTCTGGTCTTGGTCTTGTCTTGGTCTCGGTTTAGGCGGTCTTGACTACAAGACTATTAGAAACTTTGAGACCAGCTCATCATTGTGGACACATTTTTCGTACGAACATAATGCATTCGCTGTGTTTTCACATTACACAACAAGTTAAGATTGAACACAGGTTGCGCAACAAGCTCAGTTTTTAATGTGTTAATTCTACTTTCGTGACACAGAGCTGAACTTTGATATACAGTGGCCAGGTAGTCATTCCTGTCATACTTCTCTGAGGTCCACCACCTGGTGAATGTGCACGTAGCACACTGCAATGTAAAGTGTCTATAGTGAGGTTACAACAGATTGGAAGGAACAAAGACATTCACATGGACCCTGATGAAAATTGCATCACTACCATCACCCAAGCAGACTCAAATAGACCCTAGTGGATTTGTTGATGTAGAAAGTAATAATCTATGAGTAACTCCTTGGAGCCTGACCCCTGGTGTTTGTGTTTGACATTATGTCTCTGATGCAGCTCCATCCTTCATGTGGTTTAAACTCACACCTGGCTGGTTAGGGAGGCAGAGCATTTAGTCTGAAAGGCGTCTCTTTTAATTTGAAAATCTGTGTGCCATTCCCGTGTCTGACTTTCTACGTATCTTAACCTGCTTCGTGCAGTTTTACCTGTCAAAAGTATACCAGGTGCTATTTTAAAAGATGCAGATTGGAGAGCAGTTTCCAGGATGTCTCTCAAATACGTGCCTGGTAGATTATAGGCAGTGTGTATAGCAGACGTGATATCAGTTCCAGTGGCTAAAACGTAATACAGATGTACTCTGTGTACTCCTGTGTTTAGTTGGAGATGTCTTTAAGGAAATGTGAAGCCTTACTGCATGTTTTTTTAATCTTCCTGTTAACAATCATGAACCTTCTACTCTTGTGACTAATGAGTAAAATAGTAACTTACTGAAATCTGTACAGTTTCAAAGAGGATAACAGACTTTACCGTGAGATCCACAACTGTGAGCGTATTGTATTAAATATTAAAAAAAGAAGAAAAAAGAAAAACCTGAGTTAAAAAAAATGGGTGGAGCCAAGAGGCGGTTAATGCCAACACAGAGTACAATCTGGCAACCCTTTTGAAGCTCAATCAGAGAACGGGCGTACATATGGATAGCTCTGAAGAAATCTGGAGCAGTACAATAAGTAATTTTCTTTCTTTCTTTTTTCACACTGACTCATTTCACTAACTAACGATCAATGACTTTAGCTTATACGTGTAAACGAGTCCTCACCGAGTACTTCTACATCAACATAAGTAAACAGGATTTTAAAAAAAAAGACTTATCAGTTTTATTGATTTGCTACACTGGAAAACAAAATAGTACTACTGACACAAAATTTTCAAACCCAATAGCCTCAGTAAAAGTTGAGGCCCTGTGGTATGTGGTATATTTTTTTGTTTCAAAGTAGAGAAAACAACCAGTCTGTGGGGTTAAATTCAGTCATCTTATTTTGTTAAAAATATCAATGGAGCCCTTAAAGTCAGTTTAATCCAAACAGTTTTACAGGTTTTAACTCATACTGTGTGTGCACGTTGGACAGATGTTAAATAAAAAAGCTAAGCGAGCAGGTGTCAGTAAACATCGGTGTCTTGTGTGTTCATCTCTCAAGAAGTGAGACATCTTCATGCACTAACACAAGCACACACACACACACACACACACACACACACACACACACACACACACACACACACACACACACACACACACACACTATTTAGCAGGTTGACACCTTAACCCAGTTGGTGCACATACACACACAATCTCACACACGCATTTGGCACATTTAGCACCTTGTCAAAAAACCCTGGTGGCCCAGAAGAAATCACAAACAGATTGAAGATGGGAGGACATGAGGAGGAGGAGGAGGAGGCAGTGGAAATGATATGAAGCGGGAGGATGACACACCTGTTATTAGCTTTTCTCCATACGGTGGTTCAGATGGAAGCTAGGACAGGCGGGACAATGAGAAGTATGACGGGGGGACAGAAGGAGATTCTGGGAGAGAAAATAAGAGATTGTCAGGCATTAATAATGGATGGCAGATCCTTAGGGACCATGTTCAGACATTAATAATGAATAAGACTCAGCTGGAGGGGGCAAGGAAACGCCTCAGCAGAATTTACCTGAGGTAAGACGAACGACATGAAGTAGATCTATAACATTTGATCATGAATTCTAAACTTTCCGGATTTCAGTTGTTATAGGGGGACAACCATTTTTATTCTTTTTTTTTAATCTCATTATTTACAGTACTGTGCAAAAGTCTTAAACCACCAATCACTATTTAGGCAAATGGGAATTAAGTGCATAAGTTTGTTAAATCAATTTACTTCTTACGCCACCTAACACTGACCTAGGATTCATTCAAGTATAAAAAGCCACCTAATTTAAGCAGTGTTGTGTCTACACATAACAGACAACTTTTAAATTGTATCTTTAGACACTTTGTTACTAGCAACCTGTCAAAAAATAATACTTTCTGTAGTATATCTAAAATTCCAACGATGACGCCATTTGACAGATATATAAAAATATTTTGCACCAACAAGATGAGTTCCAAATTTTAAATTCCTCCTGCTTTTTTGCCACACTTTTTCTTGCTTATTTTCTCCATCTTTTACTTATTATTAGAGTGTTAGTTTGTTTTAATAACGTTATTACATAATTTACATAGGGATTAACAAAGTATTCTGATTCTGTTAGCTGAAAACTTAAAAGCTGAAAACTGAAAGACATATCTCAGCGTGGTGTGCAGTGTGTCCTTAAAAGATTTGAGGAAATTGGACAAGTGGAGGACAAAAGAAGAAATTGTAGAGCTAAAAAAGTGAAGTCCTGAAGATATAGGAAAAAAAGAGTAAAGACCTGACATAGGACCTCAGATATTTGAAATGTTTTTGTTCAAACTGTTATCATTATTTACGGTTAAGGTCAGGAGAGAGGAACAGCAATGAATATCACAGTAAAACACAGCATTTTACCCTGTGGTGCTTACTCAAAATTGATGGAATTATGAACCCAGAAAAGTACCATCAAACTTTGATCCAACATCTGGAAAGTATCTGACTGGCAACAGCTTCATTTTATTAGCATGAGAATGATCCAAAAAAGATACTTCCAGTGTAATAAAATCACACAGTCATGGATTGGCCTCCCCAGAGCCCGGACCTCAACATTATTGAAGCAGTGTGGGATTATGCTGACAGAGAACAGAACAAAAGGCAGAAACATCTAAAGAAGAGCTTTGAATGTCCTTCAATAAGCCTGAAGAACTATTCCTGAAGACGACTTAAAGAAATGAGAAAGAGAGTTAGCTGCGTTCAGACTATGATGAAGAATAAAGGAAGTCAGACAAAATATTGATATTCAAAATTGTTACAATCACACATTTTTTCATTGTGCATTTGCATGTTCACTGCACCTTTTTCTTATTTTCCTAGTAAAATATAAAGAAATGAGTGGTGGCTCAAGATATTTCTGTGTGTCTTTAAAAATACTTTTTACAAAGTAATGTCCCTTAAAATAGCTGTAGAACAAGTAAATTGAAAAAAAAAAGTGAAATAAAAAAAAATCATCCTTTTAATCAGAAAGATGCTTAAAATAATCAAGCAGCAAAACATTTCCCTGAAAGAGGCCAGCGGTGGAGTTACAACATCACCAGTGAGAGCGGTTGTATGACATGTTCAAAATCAGAAAACTCAAAAATGTGTGCATGAGAGGATACGAGCACACTATCGCTAACAAAGGGCCTGACATGTATAGACACATGAACACACAGCTGCTTAACAACGCCAATGTCAGATAACCCCCAAAAAAATCCAGATGTTTTCACACAAACACACCATTTTTTATTTTTATGTGCACATTAAAACCCACGAGGTTTGGTGGTGTGCCAGAAGGTTGGTGTCACTGAGAAAGACCACCACGTACACTCATTGCTGCATTGTCTCTACCTCTGTATTTCACATCTTCTCATCTTTTTTGCACACACACACTCGCTTCCTCTTTATGCATGTCCTCACACACACACCGGCAAATGAGCAGCACACTCAAACTAAATGGGTGGCCTGATGGTGAATCACTGTCATTTAGCAACAAAGACCTCAGCTTGTTGTCCCTTCATCCCTCTCTCCCCTCATCTGCCTTTTTTTCTTTCTGCATCTCTTTCTCTCTCTTTTTGGCCAGTATGTGTGTGTAATTGTTATTGCATGGAAAGCAAAACACAACTGTATACACAGATTAACACACAAACACATGTATTCAACTTGCACGTCTACCGTCACACATGCATACATGCATGAAACACACACACACGCCGTACGGGTGTATAATTACAGAGAGTGAAGCAGCACTAAGGAATAATTACAGAGGCTGGTTGCTGTTGTTGTTGTTGATTCCAACAAATAAACCAGTACACAAACAAGATGGAGGGGTGAGAAGCAGGTCAAGCCATTTTTGTGATACAGCACCATCTCCCTCATATCCATGTGTTTTAGTTTCATTTTGGTTTGTCTTTATCTGAACAAATGAAAGTACGCAGACACCTAAATGTTGCACCCAAGACTTATATTTATATAGAGCAAAATCACAACAAAAGTTGCCTCAAAGTCCTTTGTATTGTAAGTTAAAGGCTTTATGATAATACAGAAATAACCAGAACAATAAGATGACGCTCTTTGAGCAAACACTTTGGTGACAGTGGGAAGGAAAAACTCCCTTTTAATAGAAAGAAACCTCTGGCAGAACCAGGCTCAGGGAGGGTCGGGCATCTGTTGAGACTGGTTAGTGGTGAGGGGAGGAAGGCAGGACAAAAGAAGATGGGGAATATATGTGTTGGCAACACATTCTCGCTCCAGGATGGTCAGGACCCCTACTTGTTGCTTTTTTATGCATTTGATGCCCGTTTACTATTGGTTTCTGCCATCTAGGCTACTGCTACACAACGCCTGTTAGGCGACAGAGAAAGATGACCTGCCAATTAAATACTTTGCAACTTTCACACTTTGACTTTTGTTTATTTTTGCCTTTTTCTTTTCTAGTTAGGTTTTGGAACCAAAGCTTTCTTTTACAGGAAGATTGTACTTTGACTAAAATCACACATTTTCAAAAATGGCAGGCAGTCTTCCAGACAGTCAAAGGTGACCTCCTCCAGTGTGCAACAATCCTGTCCACCATTTCCTTGAGTTAACATGATCATGCATGCCACAAGAATAATCACCAAAGTATATTTCCTCCAGTCTCAAGGCCATGCTACACACAAGATTTGTTCCCACTGAGTGATAAGAGCATTAGTGGGAGGAGACCTGGCTCAGTCTGCACTCCAGTTCAAACTAAGAACTGTGGTATATGGGTTCGTTTGCTTCGTGCATGGTGTATGGTCCCAATTATTCTAGGTGAGATGCATGGCAGTAACCTGTGATGTCAACATTACAAGAGCACTCAGAAAGTGCAACTCCCCCCAAAAGGCAAGGGCCAAAATCTTAGGATATCATATTGAAAAGCTCTGTCCGTGCCCTTTCGTGTGATACATTACTTGATATGGTTTCTTTTTTTTTCAAGGTTATCTATGAATTGGGTGCTAACAAGGTCACATGCTTCACCAACCTATGTACTTATGTCCCCCCAAGGTCCCTTAATGACCTTGGGGGGACATAATATAACGTTTTTGCTGAATTTTACATTTGGTGTGACCTTGACTCAATTTTCACCAAAGTTAAGTGAGCTGGAGCTGTTTTTGGTATTTACCATCACACAAAATTAGAAAATGATAATTGTGGATGCCAGACTGCTAACTAACAGACACACAAACAAACCAACAGAACCAGTTACTTCCTTTCTTCAGCGGGAGAACAAGGGATTTCAAGTGGACTCATAATATACCACCGGACATAGCAGGATCACCCTGAATCTAACTGGATTGTAAGGCCTCAGAGGTAACGCAGATGGCAGAAGTGAGGATGCAAGGCAGGCCTACTCGCAAAGCCAAGGAAACAGCCACACACAAACCCCCGCTACCCCTGCAAGCATTTTCCTCACCGACACCATTTTGTTTATTTTGTCCACAAAATAAGCAAACTTGAGCTACAAATTGCTAGAATGTTACTATGTTTGTGACTGCTGTGAGATAATTATAAAGGAGACCTGGATACAGCCACTCATCCTGGACACTACAGTACAGCTGGCCGACCGCTCCACCCACTGTTACGACAGGAACAGAGACTCCAGCAAGCGCAGAGGAGGGGGCCTTGTACATAATGAGTGATGCACTACTGGTAAGATCATTCTCAACCACCGCTCTTCTCACTTGGAATTAATGTCTGTCATGTGTAGACCCGTCTAGCTGTCTAGAGAGCTCACAGTGGTAACCATAACTGCTGTATATATATGTCGCACCTGATGCTAACATTAACACATCTCTTTCCCATTTGTACAAAACTATAAGCAGAAAACAGCAAGCTCACCAAGAGGGAGTGCACATCACTGTTGGGTATTTTAATCAAGCTTGCCTAAAAACTGTGCTTCCCAAATTTCAATAACATGTACAATGTCCCACCAGAAAGAAGAACACACACTGGACCACATCTATTCCAACGTAAGGCATACAAAGCCTACAGAGCCCATACCGCTTCCACAGTTATAAGGATGGGTCAGAGTTGGTCTAAGGGTTCAGTTTCCCAGCTAAGGGTTGCTTTGCGCACACAAAGCTGATTGATGGTGAATACGAAAAAAGCTGCAGGACTTAATGGTGTACTTGGCAAGACATTAAAAGCTTGTGCTGACAGGCTATCAGGGGTTTGAACCATGATTTTCAATCTTTCCCTGACTTGAGCTACCATCCTATCTTGTCTCAAGTCAACCGGTATAATTATAACAGCCTAAACAACTACCTAACTTTGACCCATATGTCCATATCTCCATTGCCTTCCACTTAGAATACCCAAGGAACTACATCACAATGCTCTTTGTTGATTACACTCCCTCCTTCATCATAATCATCCCATTTAATGGATGACAAGCTATCTCACTGTCTCTGCTTGGATTAAAGACTTTCTTACCAACTGTTCAGAAATTTACAGTTGCTGAGTCCTTAGCTGCACCACTTTATCAACACATTTCTTAAATTTGCTAAAAGCTCTACTGCAGCTGGGGTCACATCTGTTTGCCATGAGTCAGTGTACAGAGATACAGAAGGTGTCTGTGTGGTGCTCACCAGTAAAACCAAGGTGATGGTCAAAGACTACAGAAGTCTCGTGAATGATCTCTTGGGGTCTGCCAACTTTACAGCAGTAGTTAAAAATCCTCATCAGAGACCGCATCTCAAGTCTGGTGTTAGTGGCCTTCTACTGCTCCATCATTGAAAGTCTACAGATGTGCTGCATCACAGTGTGGTAAGCTGGAAAACTGCAGAGGGCTATCAACCATCAGCTGCCAACTGCCCTCGCTCGAGGACATCTCCAGCTTTCAGTGCCTCAGCAGGGCAAAGAAAATAACCAAAGCCCCTTTCCACCCTGGACAGCACTTCCTCAACCTCGTACCCTGTGGCAGGTGGTGCAGGTGCCTAAAGAGCCACATATTTCTTCCCCCGGCTCATCAGAAATCTCGAACGCTGCAAATAAAAGAATGCAATACTTCTTCTGCAGTGAACACGGTCCCCTGAAAGCCCAGTCATGTCTTAAATATGCAAATGTGTGTCTCCTCTTCATACTCTTTTTTTAATATTATTTATATATTATTATATAGTTTTAATGTGCAATGACAATAAACACTTCATTCCAGTCACTAGGTGGGATCAAACAACTTGTCAAAACCATAAAAATGGCTACAGATAAGGCATGTCCACATGTTACTGGCCTCATATATTGTTCTGTCTCTAATTAACCTCTCATGCAACTGGACTTTTACTCTTATTTTTTAAGGGCTTAATATCTCTTTTCATTCCCTGCATGGTATCAAAAGTTTTCCGTCTACCACTCCAATATTTTCCCATCTTCCCCACATTAAACACACACATACCCTTATACACACATACTCATACTCAAACACACCGTGCCCAGCTCAGTCACCTGCACTGAAGGTAAATGGAGTGTGAGGTTTTACGGCGCCATGATTGCGGGGTTTGGCTCGGGAGGAAATAAGTGTTTCGTTTGTTTATGTACTATCAGACAGCAGGTGGCGGAGTCAGCACACTACCTCCCGACCTGTAGCGAGGGAGAGAGGTGGACAGAGGTGGAAGCAAGGATGGTGAGTCGAGGGTGGGACTCACAAAACTTAAGTCTAAACATCACTGTGACAAGAAGGAAAATACCCACCGGAAACATGGTGGAAAACTGACCCCACAATCCACGACACACTGTCGCAGAATCTCAACAAAAAGGGAATGTGAAGATAAGTGCGTGTCCATCTGGCAAGGAAAGTATGCGTGTGTGTCTGTGTGTGCGCTATTCGTGAATGCGTGTGAATCAGTAGGGGAGGTGCGAGGTTGTGAGGGTGAGGGTTATCCCACTGTGTCACAGAGAAAGAGTAAAACAGGGAGGGAGGGAGATCTCTTGCATGTGGAAAAAATAGGGAGATGAAAAATGAACGATAGATGAGTGCCGTGCGAGGTGGCTTTGTTCTACTGAAGGGCTGGGTTCGCCGGCAGATGAAGAGCTAACTCTTACCGGGAAATCACAGCTTGGCACAAACCTCTGTCTTTCATTTTTTTGTGCTCTTTATTTCTGTTCCTATCTCTCAGTTTTTCTTTTACTTTCTGGTCTCTTTGCTAACCACTTTTAATTTTTCTTGCCCTGTCTACGTGTATTAATTTAAACTCATCTTCTCGACATCGCTATTCTTTCTGCCCTCATCCCAGTCAAACTCCATCAGCTTGTTTGTTCTCATTTTAATCTTGATCTGTGCACATCCGAGTCGACCTATCTTGCCTATGATCTACACCATTTTTTCTCTACTCAGAAACCAGACTTTTAAACTTGTTCATTCAAAGGTAGCTTCTATCGATCCCTCCACTCTTTTCTCCTGCCTAATCTGTACTTCCAATTCTTGCTAGAACCATTAAAGTGTCCACAGAGTCTCATTTATGGATGTACCAATTCATCTTTGCCTCTCTTTGTACAGATTCTGATACCTAAACTCACAGTATCTGGTAACACACAGTACCAGTCCAGTAGGTGAGGCAAATATTATGCACCAATATCATGGTCTGACAGGACATATTTCACATTAGAAAAATCACACGGCACACCACCAAACAAAAATGTCACAAAAAGCATATTGATATTTTTTCCCTGTCCACCAGGTGTAGCAGAATTGGCTCGGGTTGTCCCCAGTATACCTTTTTTGCTTTCTTCTGACCACTACACATGCTGGGGCCTTCATCTGGGTCAGAATTTTCTCCAGGACCCAGGTCAGACTGACTACTTTTCCTTTTCAAATATTTATCTATTACTATTACTCGCTGCGTCATCTCGCAGCATGAGTATTATGTAATTTCTTCTTCATCTTCTTCTGTTTTACTGGCAGTTGGCAACCCATTTCATTAGAGCAGGTAGTTGTACTGCCTTCTAGTGGAAGAGAATGTAATTGTTCTGTCCGTTACTCACGCCGATTGCTTAAAGTACTAATCAGGTGGAAGCAGATAATCTTTCACGGCACACCTGATCATTTCTCTGCACAGTGGTTGGGGAACACTGGTCTAAACATCACATGGGAAAATTTTGTTTCACATCTGTGATTTCTCACTCTTATGTCATACAGAAAAAACAAATTCGATTTAAGTAATTTGGCTGTAAGAAACCTTTGGTTAATGACACAAATTCATATACTACATTAGGATGTAAGCATGACTTGATATTCACATGTAGTCACCTAGACTTTACTAGAAAAGTTATTCATTGGCATTAAACCTGATAACAAGTTAAGTAAAGCATTAAATACTGAAAGCAGCTCTTGAAAATGTGCTTTAAACTCAATGCAACATATTCTTCTCTATGTTGGGACCTCTTTCTGAAACACAGAAATCCAAAGAAAGACTCCCCAACTCAGGAAGCTAAACATCTGTGCAGCACTTACCGTTATTCTGAGAAACCACAGCACTGAGAATTAAAGCTGCCCAGGTACACATTTAAACGGCAGGGGATCAATAAGTAAAGAAAATAAATGTCTTGACAGTGGGAAGAAACCATCTAGAAACCTTCACACATGAACAGTAAAAACCAAAGAAAACACAAAAAACAATAAAAATAAATTATTTGGTTTTGAATACATGTTTGTTGTAGCTTGAATGTTCTCCAGTCATGAGTAGACGAGGTTCCTATTTAATAATTTTAGAAAGACAAAACTCATTGTCCAGATGAAATTTCTCTGATTAAAGTGAAATTAATGTAGAGATTAATAAATTCAAATATCCTTGTACTAAATAAAAAAAATTCATGGGAACCTGCAACAAATCCCTCTGATCAGATTAATATAATTCCACATGCTAAATGAGGCTGGAATTAAAAGTAATGTGGAAAACATAACTCTGTAAATTGGTTGCAATGTTTCCTAAATGAAGCAACTATCAGTGTCATCAGCGCTGCCATTAATCACTGTCAAAGTAGCTACTATATTATGATAGATCGATAGATAGATAGATATGCAGTGAGATTTGCAGTAAATGAAAAAGGCCAACATAAAAAAATAAATTTAAAAAGCTGGAGTCACTGCGTTGGTAATGATGTGACCATCAGTCACGATCTTAAACGAATTCCTTCTAGACACGTTTACTTCAGCTACACTGAGCTTTACCATTTAACTATCGTGCTAATTCAGCTTATGTGTGTTACAGTTTCATGAGTGCCCATGCTGCTGCGTTTAATAACCTAAGAACCCCATTATTGGCCATGTTTTTACCCCAAACTTCTCTGGGTAAATGAGAGCGCCGGGCTGCTTCGGATGAGCCCGAGGCCTTTCCTTGCGTGCTCGGTAAAAGGGGCGGGAGGTAAACCTATGTTATTCAATTTCAATTAAAGTAGAGAAGAAGAGGAAGCTTTAATTGATTGCCGCCATGCCAAAGCTCGCTCTCTCGCTCTTCCTGTGTGTGAGTGTGTATGAGAGAGAGAGCCATGCTGACTATAGACACACACACACACACACACACAGATGTCCTACTTTTATCCTTGCTTGATTATACTCAGCTTGCTTCCTGTTTATGCTGGGGAACCAAGCGTGACATTTCAGATTACCACTGCATTTTATTTATTATAATTATATAATTGTACATGAAATGCAAGAAAAAAAATGTAATTAGTTATGTCTGCTTCGTGTTTTCTCTTGCCCCCCTCCCCACCCACATCTGCTAAATGACTGAAAAACGGCTCCGAACAGCGATGTGCACGAGATAAAAGAAACGCTGAGAGGTTAATTCATTTTTATCTGTTGTGATTTTTTTATTAAATAAAAAGAAAAAAGTCAACAAACTCAACCCAACTGTTTGTTTAAGCCTCTGTCCCTGTCCAGAGCTTATTCTAATGTGCCAAGGGCTATCATTATAATACCCCATGCAAATATGGCCATGGTATCGAGTGTAGTTTGATCCCCAAAGTGATGGCGACTCAAAACATCCTGAAAGTCTGCCTGCCTGTTACATTGTTTGCAAAATGACACGGGTCAATAGGCAGATCTGAAACAGGGTAAAAAAGGAAGACAGAAAACTGCTTTTACTAAGTTTGTTTTTGCTCTTTTTTTGTCTTTTTTATCCTTTGTTTGTTTGCATTATTTGTGCTGGGATTTTTCTATTCTGCACCTCCTCGTCCCTCATCGTCCTTTTTTGGCTGAGCTACAAGGTGTTAATGAAAGCGTTTCAGGCAAACATGTTGATTTTTGTTTCCATGGGGATCCAGAAGGCCTCACAATGTCACAGAGGCTTCGGCCAACAGACTGGCGAAAAGCACTGCTGTCTCTTTTTTTTCCGCCCCTCTTTTATTCGCTGTTTCTTCTTCTCCACTCTCCACTCTCCATTTTCTTTTCTTCTTTTTTTTAAATGAATTCTTTCTGTTGGTTTAACTCTTCAGCCTCCCCCTCTGTGTCTCTGCCTTTACCGTTTGTTTTCGCTTATCCGTCTTTTTAAAGCATCTCTGTTTCTCTTTTTCGCTGCCACTTTTTCCTCTCACTCTTTTTTCCTCTTCCTGACCCTCTCTACTCCGCTTACCCCCTTTCTTCTTTTGTTGTCATTTATGTGTGAAGAGCACTGATAAATGAAGACAAACACAGCAGTGTCTGTGTGTGTGTGGGTGTGTGTCTGAGAGACGGACGCCAGCTCTCTGATAGCATTGTTAGCCTCTCCACCTCTCCTCACTCCACTGCACATCCAGCTACAGGCTTTCTTCCCCCCTCCTCTCCATCCATCCAGGCCCCGAGCCAAGAAGGCAGCTTTGGGGGCCAAGTCAGGCCAGGATGGAGGCTTCATTGTGGGGCTGCAGAGGGCGTTGGTGCTGGAGGATGAGGACCGGGGATCCAGGCCAAGTCCCAGACCCAAGACCCTGATCTGGCTTGCCAGTCAACCCACTAAAGGGCCTTCGTGGCTGGGCACAACATCAGGACAAGAGGGGAGGAGCTGGAGGCTGGAGGTCTCAGCAGCGGTAATGGCGGTGGCTAGATTAAGACCTTCTCTTAGAATCGGCACAATGGAGAAGGTCTACAGCGAAGCTCCGCGCAGACACACACACACATGCACACATACACAACGCCTCTATTCAGCTTCGTCCATGTTGCTCATCAGAGGCAGAAAAGCATGAATAAATACATGAGCAGCGTAGAGGCTCCATAGGTCTGATAAAAAGAAAGAACACACATGAATTACTGGGACTGAAAGAAAGAATGGTAAATTGAAAAGAGGAACAGATGAATAATTTCGATGGTTTTGTACTACAGTAATTGTAGAAAAAAAAACGAGGGGTAAGGAGGAGGATGAATTATGAAAATCCTCAGTTCCCCTGAGCTCACAAAATGGAATAATTAGGAAAAGTTAGGAAAGAGCCAGTTTGAAAATTAATTGCAACAACAAACTTTCTGAGCTGTGGTGGAAGTTATATCAGGGTTACTGCAGCACACACACACACGGACACACAACACTGGCTGCTGATGGTTGTGCTCTTCAATCGCAACATGCAGCTATTCTTTAAAAATCTTACTAGATGGTCCCCCTGCGCTACTTATAACAACTGTAATCATTTTAACACAGACTGGTTCTGTTGCAAGTGTTATCAAATCGGTTTCTAATTCATTATAGCAGATAATGCAATGTTATTTGTGCTGCAGTTCTTTCTAAACATCTGCTACAACCAGCACAGCTAATATAATTAACAGCACAACCACTAGCTTCTGCATCACTAAGCATGAGAGTATGTATATGAATATGTCATACATAAGCAGAAAACTTTTGTCTCCGCACCGGCTTCCTGAAGACATCAAGGTTCTGTTTGGTTTCTGTCTTTCTGGATGTTTCCTAATTTAGCCCACTGTCCAACCGCCTGTGGTACTTAATGTAAGGTACACTGTAAACCCGAAGAGGTTAGAATTTAATTTAGTAGCTTAATATGCAAGATAATTGAAATTGATCAATAATAATATGAAGTAACTCAAAGAGAACGAAATGTTTGATAAACTTTTTGAGTCAGTAGGACTGCTTTTTATCATCACTTCATTTACGTAATCATTGAGGTTTACAGTGTGTAAATCATATCGATTTGATATGGACTTTAAAAGTTAATACTTTAAAAGTAATGCTTTACATATTAGGTCTGTTACTTCATCCTTTTTGCGCATGTATTTACAGCAACACAAGCTTTGTGTTTGTTCGCTGCTTGAGGTTGTCAGCCTTTATGTTCCTATATAGTTCTACCTTATATTTTATCCATCACTCATCTGTTTGTTAAAGCTATGTATAACATACAGGGTTTATCTAAGAGAATCGTCTGCTATGCTTTTAATGCTGCCGCCGTTCACCAGGAACAATCCAAACACTTTTAGGAAAACCGGATACGTGAATTTCACGATGCTTCCGGTTGGTAGCGTAGCAACTACAGTGGCTGCAGACATGTTCACAGAACTGTGGGACAATTTGACACACATTTTGTATGTAAAGCTTTATATTCCACCATGTATTTTAACATTTACCACATGCTTTTATGTTTATTACTTAAAAAATACAACCTTTTGAAATCAGATTATTCTTTTTGATACACCCTGTACTGTTTATATGTACTTCCACACATGAACACATTTTGCAATAGATATCACGTCCACAAGTCCATGTGCTCTAAAACACTAAACCCTCTACCAGCTTATGATTTTAAGCGGCTTCCCTTGTAAGATCTTGAGAACTTCAGAGTTCGGCAGCTGCACAGCGCAGAAGTAACTGAAGCTACGTGAGCATTTTAAGTGGTGCAGTCAAGTACATCAAGTCTTGTAACTATTCAATCTACAACCATAAAAATATACGTGGGGTTTTAACATTGCACAGTTACTCTACTTCCACCTTTTGTTTCTGAGAACATGGGACAAGTTTTAGTCAGCCATCTGATTCCTGAAGTTTGATCTTCTTCTCTGTGGTTACAAACTTCTGAGGCTAACAGAATATAATGTATAATATAGTATTTAGACTGGACAAACAACTTTGTGAGCCTATTCACACATGCAACATGAGGAAAAAAAAGCAACTTTTGAAGCAAAAGAAACACAAAGCTAAGTGTGTAAGTTTTAGTGTAGACAACCACAAACTTAGGACAAAGCAGTTTAAAAATGTTAATATCTAAACATCTAAAATAACAGTTGCTACTGAACTATGGTTAATTCTATATGAGGATTATACTGTTGCTTGCATGTGCCACAGTCAACATGAATTGGATTAGTATTAGTTTAGTTTACGTTATGATTCCTAGTCGAATCTTAGGATATTTAGTGATTTAGGATAACATGAAAATCTACATTGTATTTGCAGTATATTATTTGATCTTTGGACTCATACAAATAAGCTGTGGTTAGCTTCTGGGGAGCCCCATTTCACAAATAACTGTCTAATACAACAGGGGTGACAAAGACTCTGAACCGGCCCACGTGACTGATTGGGAAATGTGAAGGAAGGCATAAATGTTGGCCTTTTAACTGTATTTTGATAAGTCTTAAAGCTTTTTTTTCTGATAAAGACTCCTCACATAGCTGTTGGTATCACACCAAAGTAATTAAGTCATAGATAAACAAATAAATGACAGCAAGGGTTCTATTATTCCACTATCTACTATAAAAATGTGTGTGTGTGTGTGTGTGTGTGTGTGTGTGTGTGTGTGTGTGTGTGTGTGTGTGTGTGTGTGTGTGTGTGTGTGTTTTTAAACAATGCATTCAAAGAAAAAAAAACAGGACATTTTCAGTTTTATGATTTATGATTGAGTTTTTTGTTTTATGATTTTTTTTTTCTCATATTAAAGATGTCTCTTCTTTGCAGTGTGGAAGTGGAAGCTTCACTGGTCTGGAGTTTGACATGCCTGTTACACATTATCATGTTGGAATTTGTATTTTCCTTGATTTAAACTGAACTATTAAGGCATTCAAATTAGAAATAACTGAAGGAATCCAACAGTTTATGACACATTTAAGGCTGTCTGCATCATTTCTAGTTTACCTGATGAGTAGAATAAAGCAAATACAGATAAATGCATCAACACTGTTCCTAATTTGCTCACTTTGGTGCAACTTTGAATATTTTTAGAGGCATTACGAGTGGCAGGATGAAGAAAACACGTGGAAAGCAAAGCGAAGAGAGAGAAGATCAGTAAGTTCACAAGTATAAATAGACCCGCGGGGACACCGTGTGTTGCTTTATTGAGCACTGTTCGTTTCCTTTGTGCCAGCTAATGTCTGTGTTTCTGCTCACAGAGGAGAGTAGAGGAGCCGAGATACCTGGTAATGTCTGCAATAAGACCTTTTCACCACCTCTTACCTCTTCACCTATACTATACGCTACTTCTGTAGTCAAAGTGTGCGTTCATGCTCGCGTGCGTGTGTGTGCGTTTGCATCAGAGCTCTCTCAGAAAGGACCCTGGGACCCTCCTCGACAGTGAGAGCTTTTAGCTCTTCTTCGCTAATGTCCTGAATAATGGCATCTTGATGGAGAGCAGACGAAAAGAGACAGGAGAAAGAGGGAAAGGGTGAGGACAGGGAGAGAGAAAGAGTGCGTCGGGAGGAGGGGGGGACAGAATGAGAAACCTCTGCATCCATCTGTCTTTACCTCCAGACCTCCATCAGTAGCAGGCCTATCATTATTCCCTCACTATGCCCTTCTATTTTCATTATTCCCTTTTTGTGTATTTTTTCAGCGTGATGATAATCCACATATATCTTGTTCTTGCAAAAAGACACAGTGCCAGTGTGTGTGTGCACATAAGGAGTCCTTACATGACATAGCAAGCCTTTTAGCAAAGTGAAATTTTGATGACATTCAAGTATTATTTGGAAGAAAAAGGGACTATGCTGTTTTTAGCGACATTAGCCGAAGCCACTGCAGCAAATCCTCCAGATGCACCTTTAATAACTGCTACTAGAAAAAAAATCTACCTCTCTACTTAAAGTGCAGAGGAAAAAGATTCTTTTGTGTGTGCGTCTCCCACTCCACCCACACCTTTATTCTGTACATAATTTGGATCTCAAGATCTAACATAAGTCCACTGAGCAGCAGATCTGATGTCGCCGCTTCTTCAGTCTGTGGCTGAAACAGAAAAGTGGAACTGGGAGAAAACTGTCTGAGGCGTGCGAGATAACGCAGGTTCCTCTTTAGTGCCAAAAAGAAAAGTATCACTTTTTCTGAACCTGTGGTAAATTCCATTTATTGCAACAGTTTTCTTCTTCTTTAGCATCACCTCTCACATTAAAGACGAGTACTCGCTGCTCTTTGACGACAACTAAAACTACAGTTGTGCTGTGACTCACAGAGCCAGCTTTAACATGTTGGAGCTTCTTCCACATGTTTGCCTGCAGACTCTGATTCCTCCACAGTGTCTGAGATTTACTGGTTGCAGGCTGCCTCAGGTGGTGTTTTCAACTATTTCCCTTCCCTGCCGTGGATCCGAGCTCTAAAGGTGACTTGCACTGTGGGCTGTTTGACCACGACTTGTGTTTGGACAGTCAGTTTGGCTCTTTGGCTAAATCCTAAAAAAACCCCCAGAAACAACAACAACAAAAAAACGAGCAGTGGGGTCAGTTTGATTAAAAGCCTCAGTGTTGCTGTTTGAGTTGTAAGGTCACACTGGGATGTACTGAGTAAACTATAGAGACTGATCATGGTGACTGACCGTGACCGAAGCACACACAGACACACACTTTCTCTTTCACACAGTTCACACAACTTCCACCTCCTATCCCCTCTCTCTCTCTCTCTCTCTCTCTCTCTCTCTCTCTGTTTCACTCAAGTCTCTCTCTCTCTCTCTCTCTCATTGAGTCTTCTCGCCCGTTTGCGCGCTCCCGCTCTCGCTCCAGCACCAGGCGCGCACACAACAGACACGAGTTTGGGGGGGTCATCGCCACATCAGGCAAGTAAATAAAAGGGAAGTCAGCGAGTTAAACATTAAAGCGTTTATTTTCAACCCATCGCAGTGAGAAACATGTTTCGTGTCTGTGTTACTGCTGTGGGTTTAAATGACAGCACGCAATTGCCACGATACGCCATCTAAAAAATATATATTTGTATTACTATATTAGCATTTCTAATTATTGTATTTGAAATTCAACAGCAGCTTCTCTCAGTTTGACATTTCCCCCCCGCTGTTTACAGTTTTCAGCAGCAGCACCGTCCCCTCCTCTTCTGTAAGATAAGATCATTATTCTCCACCTATTCTGGCCTCACACTGAGGATTTTTATTATTTTATTAGTATTTTATTTTTTGATACAGGCCAAAAGGGGTTTTTTTTCTTCTTATCTCTTCAACTTTCTGCTCCTGTGTCCGGATCTCCCAGATTGGCGCAAATTCGCGTGCGCATTTTCTTAAGACAAAACAATAATGTGGAAGTTAGCAAACTTCTAAATGGCATCACCCAGTGCGTCGTGGCTCAAATAGGTCACAGCTTTTACAGCTTATTGTTAAGTGTGTGTGTGTGTGTGTGTGTGTGTGTGTGTGTGTGTGTGTG
>NW_024582428.1:483123-491681 GCF_018398535.1 Haplochromis burtoni | reverse complement strand
GGGGGTTGGTTAAAAAAGGAGATCTGTGTGCTGTATTCTGGTCAAGTTCAGCTGCCGTTTCTCTTTGTGCTTAATAATGTGGCAGCCGATCATTAGAAAAAGAAAAAGAAAAAAATGAAATAAGAGGCCCTGAATGCCTCTGCACGCGAGGACAACCCGCATGGCACGAAACACACTCCTGTCTCCTCGGGGGGGATTTCTTTTTTCTCCCTCTCGCTGATTTGTAATTTAATATTTGTTTGTTTTCTGCATCACGAAGCTGCCACAGAGCGCTTTGAATAATTGCGCCACGAATAAAATGTCCACTTCTTTAATTGAATTAAGTGACGCTGAGGTTTAATTCTGGGGGGAAACTAAAAGGCGGGATTTTGAAAAAGCACCTTAAAAAAGCAACTTTGGAGATGCAATTTTTAGAGAAGGAAATCTTTCACACACGAAACGCGTAATAAAAAGAGAGCGCAGGAATCTCCAGCCTCGCCTCAATCTAAGGAAGTTATTTTTAAAATGTTTTTTTCAATCGAATTCGTCTTAAAACGTTTTTCATTATTATTGTTATTCTATTAAGCCAAATAGTTAAATTGTGTGTCTTTTTTTCTTGGGTTTAATTCAGTTTTTATTTTAAGTCCTCCCCTGAGAAATGATGTAGACTTCCAAACAGTTTAATACGCACTGTATAAAATTAAAAGACTCATTTTGAGACTCTTAAAAAATCTCTGGTGTTTTTCATTAACCTCTTGTGATTCGGATTTACTCGTCTGATCTGTGGAAACGGTCAGTGAAGTTCCGTGAACCTCCACATTGTAGGAACGTGACGACAGTAACAAACACACATCTCCAACAGATTTTTCTTTCTGCAAATAATTTACACAGCTCGTGGCTTTTTAAAGGCCCACGTGCGTGATTTAAGCTTAGAAATATTATGCGTTCGCCCCCGTTATTCTGTTTTATTTACAACTCTGCCTGCTAGAGGACAGACACCGGCACAAACACAGAGACCTCCAGCTCTTAAGCCTCTGCTCTGCTGAAGTGCCCTTGAGCAACAGCGCGTCCCTCGCAGCTCCAGGTGTTCCCTGACCTCTGATCTCTGGATAAGAAGGGAGTTTTCCCATCAACCAGCAGCAGCGGGGTGTTTGTCTGAGTCTCGGTAACTTTCTTTACCCTGAGCGGTACAGAGGTCTCCGATTGCGCACGCGCAATTAAAGATGAACAAAAAGTAGTAAATGAATGTTTTGGGTTTTTTTTAATGCAGACGATGAACGCAAAGAAACATTAAACGAATTAAAGCCAGTGTTTATTGAATCGTTAATGACACAGCTGAGAACATCCAGCACCAAACCAGCTGTCACTCAAACTCTTTTTTATTGAAAAGCAAATTATTTTTAAATCTTGCTATTAACCATATTTAATCAATAAAAGTCACGTGATGCCTTTTAGATTGAACTCAAAGTATACATTTATTCTAGAAAAACCAAAAAAAGGAACTTTTGGAGAAAGACTGGTGAACTGACTTTCAGTTTACCCGCCGCGTGCTCCTCTCTCCTCTCCTCGCTCTGGGAGCGCGCTGTTAACCGCGGGGCTCCTTATAAATAAAATCCACCGTCCCCGGCTCCCCTTCCTTATTGGTCAGGTGGAGCCATTACCTCACTGTGTCGGCCGGTGACGCAGCGTCTTCACGTATCCTTCACGCGCGTCTCTTCTTGTTTCTTCACTGAGAGTCTTGCCGTCGGTCAGAGACGAGCCGAGGAGTGGAGGACGGAGCGGGTGCGCTCGATACTAAACACTTCCCATCCCGGGAGGAGAGCGGCGCTCTCTCTCCCCCTCTCGCTCTCTCTCTCTCTCTCATTCTCCGCATCTCTCCTATCGCTCTCTATCGTGCGCACACTTCTCCGCGAGCGTCTCTCTGTTGTCTCCCTCTCTCTCCCGCACACACAGACACGCTCACGCCCGCGCGCGTGCACGCTCTTGCATACGTCTCCACTTTGCCGTAGTAAATTACGGCATTGATCTCAACGGCGAGCGCGGATCTGTCTCTCGTGTTCGCCTCCCGTTTCTTTTTTTTCTCCCCTTCTCGACGGAGCGACTCGGAGAAAGTAAGTACAAACTCTTATTCTCCGTGTTTGTGTCTGCTGCCTGTTAGGAACACGCGTGGCTGTGAATAACCCGAGTGCAACTTCACTCGCACTGCCTCCAGTTCGTGGACATCTTTTGCCTCACAGCTTCGATCCAGATGGCTCAGTTTAATCTCGGGACTGTTTTACAATCTGCTTCTGCTGAAAAACAAAACACAAAAACAGGCTGACTGTGAGGAAGGACTTAAAAAAATGATACATGAAAGTTTGTTTGAAATTTGAACTCAGACTCTTGGTTTTATTTGGTTTTGTCAGCGCGTGTGCGCGCACACATTCCCTTCTTTCGCGTTTTATGGCAGGTTGATGGATAATTTTTATTTTTGAAGGGGTAAAAATCCAGTTTCTTGTTATCAGTTTTGCAATTAAAGCCAAACGCGGGCGGGTTTCTCTCTTCCCTCTTTGCTCTTTATCCAGTTTATCCACTTTAAACTAAGAAAATAAACGGCGGGGTGAGTGGAAAAGTCCGTGTCGTGTCATGATCGTGGGCTAATGGTTGTTTGGAATATGACTAAGATCTCTGTGTAAGTGTCGTCCACAGTCTGTTTCCCCCTCGGACTGTGCACGGCTTCGCTTTCCGCTCAGAGCGCACACAGCGAGCTGCAGCAACAAGCTGTGATCGCCTTCACTTTTTAAGTTTTCCCCGTTTTTAACTCAATCGAGACAAAACGAACTAAAAGAAGGAACAAAACAAGTGTAATATTTAATTGTTTGTAAGTATTTATGATTTGGAACTATTACATTTAAATTATGAAGGCAAATGTATTTAAACGGCAGTTTAAAGTTAAAAAGTCACCTAGCGCTTTGTATTCCTTTGTGAATTGAAATCTAACATTTACACGTATTAATCACTAACTTCCCATTTCAGTTCTCAAATACAGAGCCACATATTCCTGCCCTTTAATTTCAGATTAAAACAAAAGTTTCAGTTTTGATCCAAAAAAGCCACACACACTCTCACATCTCCTTTTTCTCCACCTCACCTTCAACAGAAGCTCATAAAAAAAAAGAAAGAAAAGTTCATCCAACTTCTATTAAAATTCATCTGTGAGTAGATGAACCTTTGGAGCTGCTGTGTATTTCTGAGGTGTCCCTGTCTTCTGTTTGTTTAGTGTTTTATTAAAGCGGTCAGACCCGGGCACTCTCAACTTGAACTAAGACGCCAGTTTCAAAATAGGTTGTCGAGCTCTTTGGACCTCACTAATGTAAACTGTTTGTGTCCCTGTGTGTGTGTGTGCATGTGTGTGAGACAGACCACTGCACAGAGTAATGCTGAAGAACCAATAATGCAAACACAGACCAATGTGTGTATGCATGCGTGCTCAGTATATGTGTGTGTGTATCTGGGTCAGTCCCTGGCTCTGTGCTGAGGGGACGTGTTTTTCCTGAACACCTAACAGCAGCAGAACTGGCATAAGTCATATTCAAACTAACCATTCTCATTTGGTAATGGCACCAGCAGGAACACGCCGGGGTCTGCTTTGATCGGCTGCTGTTGACTGATGCAAAAGCATCTTGTTTCTCCAAGCGTATGCGTGTGTGTGTGTTTAGTCTTTTTAAATCCTTTCTCCAGCAGTGTTTGAGTGTATTTTGCAGATCGGCCTGAAATCGTACCCGTTTCTGGCCGATGTACGAACTGCAGAACTGTTGTTGTAAAGCTGGACACTCTTAATTTGTGAATCATTTCCCTAGTCTAGAAACTGAAATCCTTTGCAAAACAGATGCAAACACGTAACATGGGAAACACTGTCTGTGTTCACCAGTGGAGGTACAAGTGCAAACAATTTGCGCCTGCTTGAAAACAGACAAGCTGAAATTTTTTAATTGTTTTTTTTCCTTCACAGTTTGAAAACTTTGTGGTTTGCACTCTTGTGCATCTCATTTTGTGTGATTCAGCTATGAGGCGACTTCTGTAGGAATGAAAAGCAACCTATTGCACAGGTAGTGAAAGCTCTGGGTGTTTCCAATGCTTCAGCAGAGAAACGTAACCTTTCACGGTCACTGTGCGTGCCCCTCTTTGTGTTTGCCATATAGCAGATAAGCCCCACTTACACATGGCAGTACGAGAAACCCACTTTTAATTATTCAGCTCATACAGCATGTGTTAATAACTTTTTTTTGTGGGGGGGGGAATAAAATAATTTCACAAACAACTAAATTCACTGCAAAATACAACATAAAAATCAAAAAGAAGCAGAAAAAAATCAGGAAGATCATAAAGTGAGGGGAAAAAAAACGGGTTTATTTTCCTTCACAGTGGAGTTGAATGCCCTCTGTCAATACGAGAGAGCTTGTCAATTCTTCACAGCTTCTCACAAGATGCAGAAATCAAGGTTAGCCCCCAGGAGACGAGGAGGAAATGGGAAATTATTTTGGTTATTACAGGCAGGTGTTCCTTCTCTGCGGGAATATCTCCTTGAACTATTTTAAAGAGTGTGTTGTTTCTCGCTGTGGTTCCCTTGGCTTTTGGTCAAGAAATGAACCGTGTCCTGTTTTTGTATTTCTCCAACTGTTAGATCAATAAAAGAAAGAGCTTCTCCTCTTTTTCTTTAAATTCCTTTAATTATTGTGTACTCTGATGCTTCATAAAGACGACAGAGATAGGTTTTTCTTGTTTTTTTAACAGCAGATTCCTTTTTTATTACCTGTCGTCATCCAGTGTCTCTAAAATGTGTTAAATTTACATTGTTAGTGTAATTTTCTAATTCAAAATGAAAGTTTATTTGGAGAGAAGGCCACTGATTATTTGTCTTTAAATATAATTACCAATTTCAGCGAGTGTGCTTCTTTCAGATCCTTCCTGTCTGTAAAACCACGTAAGACAGATCAGAGTTGGAAATGAGAAGTTTCATTAACTGCCAGTAAAAGGTGTTTCCTCGTGTTTGTTGTTGTTGATCAGGTAACTCCTCTGATCCTGTGTGCGTGTGTCTGTGAGGACCCCTGGTCATGTCTGCTTAGCTGCCCTGCGTGATGCCTGATCATGACAGCACCACCCTCCTAACAAGACAGACCAAGCGCCGACGTGTTGACATCGGGGTGAAAAGGACTGTGGGTAGCGCGATATTCGCCCGCGCCAGGGACACCCTGATCGACAGAATGAACCAATCCCACGGCCCCGATCAGGACGACGACTGCTCGCTGGTCGGTCACAACCACGGGGCAACCAACGGTGACGGCGAGAAGTCGAACGTTCTGAGAAAGCTGCTGAAGAGAGCGAACTCATACGAGGATGGCATAATGCCTTTCCCTGGGGCTACGATCATCTCTCAGCTCTTGAAAAACAACATGGGGAAGAATGGAGGCAGTGACTCGGGTTTTCAGGTACAGAGAAACACACGGAAACAGGAAGTAGTTAGAAAATTAATAAATGTCACTATTTAGACACTGTTTCATTGAATCTTTCTCTTTTTTTACCCTTCCAATCAACCAAGAATGTAGTCTTAAGTCCTCCTTCATGGATCTGTTAAATTATTCATTGTTATTAAGTCAGTGCTGCTGTCCTTCATCACAGGGGAGTGGTGCTCTGTCCAGTGGAGGCTCAGAGATCCAGGCCGAGGACGCCTGCAGCAACTCCTCCCGTGATCGGGACAGCCCGTCTGACTGCCTCTCTCCTGGGCCTCCTCTGCCCCCTCCATCTTCCTCCTCCTCCTTCGGGCGGCCACCCCCTCCTACAACCCTCAACTCCCACGCTCCCTCTCAGCCCCTCTCCCTTTCCTCCTTCGAATTGGACCGGCTGTCCGACGAGCACCTTCGTGCCAAGCGCGCCCGTGTGGAAAACATCATCCGTGGCATGAGCCACTCTCCGCTGGTCCGACCCAATGCCGGCGACCACAACCAAGAGAGCAATCGCGAAAATGAGAACAGCAGCAACAACAGCAACAGCAGTAACGACAACAGAGGCGACGGCAACGGCCACAGCACCAGCAGTCACAGCCGGAGCGACTGCCCCTCTTCTCTGCTGAGCTCGCCTGGCTCGCGGGGTGGCATGGTTGGAGTCGGCGAGGTCTACAGGGAGAATAAGAGAAAGCAGCGCCTGCCACAGCAGCAGCACAGCTTCACCCAGCTGGTGTGTTCCAGGCAGGAGCAGAGGCAGGAAGAAAGAAGGCAGCTCAAGCTACAGCTGGAAGACATGCAGGTTGGTAGTTGAGTAGTTACTAAAATATAACAAATACATTGTCGGTCCCTTCCTCTGTAGTTTTTATGATTTAAAACTAGGATGTTCGCCAGAGTTTGAGGGTCTAGGCACTGAGAAATATGAAGCTTTAACCTTTACAGTCTAATAAAGGGCCATTGTCTTTTAAGCATAACAAAGAATCAAACTTTTAATATATTAATGTCGGCTCCTCTGCTCTTTACGACGAGAAAAATAAAATAGGTGATGCAGAAAAACATTGGGTTACTTATTAGCTGATTAGGTACAAAACAGCAACAAGAAAATATTTTATGTCATGAGTTGAAGAGGTTCTTCTTTACATTCTCTTTCCTGTGCTCAGAAACAGCTGCGTCAGCTTCAGGAGAAGTTCTACCAGATCTACGACTCGGAGACTGAGGAGGAGGAAGACAATGGCGAGAACGGTGAGCCTGACCGAGGCGGAGAAAGAGAGGAGGACGGCAACTTGTCAGAGGACAGCATCCGCTCTGACGGCCTGGAGGAGCGGCACAGAGAGAGGGGCCGGCGTGGCCACGATGACCTCTCTGAGCTGGACCCGGGTCTGTTCCTGGACCGGGCACGGGCCCTCCTCCGAGAACAGGCCTTGATAGATGGAGAAATGGAGGAGGATGTGGACAGCAGGGAGGAAGAGGAGAGGAACGGGGAGAGGGTAATGAAGAGGAGGGGGGCGGTGGGGGCAGGAGGAGGAGGGGGGAGGCAGTTAGCCGAGACTCTGAAGCAGGAGCTGAACTGTGCCGTGTCACAGGTTGTCGACACCGTTGTCAAAGGCTTCTCCTCGCCCAAACAGGCCATTAATCACCATCATGGCTGCCACAGCAGCACGCCGGCCGCGCCTTCCTCTTCCTCCAACTCGTCCTCCTCGTGCCCCCCACCTTTTGGCCCCATGCCCTCCCTCACCCCTGACTCTCGATTCGGTGGCGGCGCTTTGGCCCTCAGTCTGAACGGCGATGGCAGTCCCACTCCTAACTACCACTCTTCCAACCAGAGGCTGCACTGCTTTGGGGACGTGATTGTCCCGAGCCCGCTGGATTCGTTCGGCGGGTTGAGCAGCAGACTAAGTGGTGTGCCAACGCCCAACGACCAAACAGAAGCACTGCCTCTGGTGGTGCGAAAGAGCGGTGGAGGAGGAGGAGGAGAGAACGCTGAACCCTCTCTTCCCCCTCCCCCTCCTCCTCACCATCCCTCTCTCCACCCCACTCCCCTCACAGCTTCGCTCGGGTTTAGCCCTCCATCCTTCCGCCACCCGTTCCCTCTTCCCCTCATGGGCTACCCCTTTCAGAGCCCCCTGGGGTCACATGGGGGTGGAGCCGGGTACCCTCCGGGGCCTAAGGACCACCACCGGTCCTCTCCCGATTCGATGGACATAACTCGGGAAACCAGCCTCAGAACCAAAATGGCGTCCCTGGCGGGAGGCCATCTTGGTCACCATCACCACAGGCAGAGCTCCCCAAACCAACACGGCCCAGAGGGTCTGTCGCTATCCCTCATCAAGTCTGAGTGTGGGGACCTGCAAGACATGTCTGACATCTCGCCCTACTCTGGCAGCACCGTATCCTTTTTCCTGAAAGGTTTAGCACTTGTGAGTCTGTGTGAGCGCCTGTGTTGCCTTACATCTGCAAACACTTTAGCGCTAGAATCAAAAACATTGTGTTCATCCAAATTCTGCACCGGCTTGAACTGTAGGCTGGTTTTGTGCATTAAAATTAGCAACAATCTGCCTACTTGAAACTTTTATTAGCAACACTTAGGCTTTAGAGTGTGTGGCTGATGGACGGTATAGTCCCACACTGCAGTGCACAAAGGAAATGAGGGGCTTCGTCGGTAGAAAAACAAAGATAGGATGAGAACAACAATGAGATTATTTTTTTGTTTTTCGCATTTGATCTTATTTCTCTTTCCCACATGAGTCACATCTTCAGTCAACACTGTCAAACACGGAGACATGTCAGAAGCAGCCTCAACAACACGGAGGAGGCGGCAACAGTCACATAAATTCTTTAATATCAATTAATCTGCATTAATTGGTTCCTCGTCTGAGCCTCTTGTTTCCTAGCTGAGTGGGGAAGATGAAACGGACGCGCCCGGTCTTGCAAGAGGGGGAAGATTAAACAGGTCGCACGCTGCTCTCTCAAAGCCCTTTTAAGTCTATGCAGCAGGTTTTGGTGTTTAAAGGTGCTGAGAAAGGCTTGTGAGCTCCCTCTTCAACACACACACACACACACACACACACACACACACACACACACACACACACACACACA
>NW_024582428.1:464108-483006 GCF_018398535.1 Haplochromis burtoni | reverse complement strand
GTGTGTGTGTGTGTGTGTGTGTGTGTGTGTGTGTGTGTGTGTGTGTGTGTGTGTGTGCAGGGTAGGTAAGACTTCGTACATAGGAGCTCAAAGCTAATCATATTTCAAAGAGCAGGAGAGGGGAACAGGCAAATGCTTGGCCTTACTGACAGACACTTTCTAAATATGTGTTCTTCAACCTTGTGGGCACACATAAGGAGAAGTGTAATATCTCAAATGTACACTTTAGTTTCCTTTTTATGATTGTTAGCAGGTTGTTCTGGGACACTCCTACTCACTTTCATTTGTTGGCCTTCGGTCTCGGTGGCTCGACAGCTGTGTGTTTTGCTTCATACACACACACATGCACAAACACATCATCTTTCATGGCGTGTGCATGGGGACAGGTGTTTGCAGGTAGCTGTTTATCTTCTTGTTGCTAACCTTTCATATGGAGAGGGCTTCTCCCAGCCGCTGTGCACACAAACACACACAGTGACTCACGCATGCATGCATGCGTGCAAACACGGGGGCGTGCGTGAAAAACACACGTTTGAACAACAAAGTGAAAAGAAAAATAAGACTTTGAACCTGATAAAATGGGAACTCCTTGCAGCTGTGGTGGGGATTTGATCACAGCGTCGTCTTCAAAGCCAATTTAGATGTTGCTTTAATTAGAAAAAAAAACAAAAAGAGAAAAATATTTGACACGTCTCTTGATCCTGCTGAGCCGTTTCATTCCAAAATGCTCTCCCATTCATTTGGCCGAGAAAAAAGAAAAATCTTTGAAAGTGGACATTAGTATTTCAAACATACTGAGCACCACCCTTCAAACCCTCCTCTCTCCTTTCTTTCTTTAAACTATTCACTTTTATAAGAAATTCATCGTTTTGAATTTGACAAAGCAGAGAGAGCATTCACCTTGGGCTCAGGCTCACAAACTGTTGCTTTAAATAACACAGGAAAAGAGAAATAAGACCGCGAGGACACGTATGTCTGTTTGTCAAACATACACATAATACGACAGCAGTTCATAAACCGGTCTCATAAAACAGTCTGTCATGAATTTCAGTATGCAAATATAAAATAATAAAATCAGGCCATGAGAAGAATTTTGGATATTTGAGGATTAAACTCAAACAGTTGAGCTGCATTCAGTGAAAAAATGTATGTGTGCATGTAAGCATCCAATTCTGATAGCTGATTATCCTTACACTTGCAAATTACACACCCATCCGCCAGCCTACTTAAATTATTTGTCATTACATACAATTAACAAATAATTACATACAACATTTACTGTGCAAATTTGCTGAAGCAAACAGGAATGAGCACCAGATGTGCCACCAGGCTAACACTTTGATTTTCCTCGGGTATAAATCTAAAGCATACTCATGTCATGTATCCATCCTGATTGATTTGAAGTGGTGTTGCCCAGTTTTGGAGAAAGTGTCCACCTTTTCTTGAACATAATTGCACTCAACCAACGATGTCTGCAAGTCATGACCTGGTTAACTAGAAAAAAAATCCACAAATTCTGCTGTGAACAGTCACATTTCTCAAATTTGCCTTTTTTCATGTTGTTTTCTGCGTCTAGTATAAAGCAGAGTAGAGATGACATGGTGAATGCAATCTTGGTAGCTGTAAGGTCTTAAGAAAGACTTGCCTTTGCACTGATAATAGCTAACCTTAAAGACTCGCATGCACACTCAGGTCTGTGTGTCTTTAAGCCTTTGTGCGCAGCTGAGCAGATGTCCTCCATTCATTTATGAATTTATTCCCTCCTCAATCTTTTCTCCTCCCAATCCCCCCATTCACACACCATAACACACATACACCTGGTAACAAGGTCAAGTTACACCTGATATGGTAAGCCCCCACGTAAACCATCTCTGTCCCTAAGCAGAAGTGGCAGGTACACACGCACGCGCACGTATAGGAAAGGAGGAGGAAGAGAAGTGAAAGAATAAAAGAAAAAATGTGTTTATTCAGTGACTCACTTTAGCTACTATTACATGCACACAAACACACATGCACATCACTTGGCATTTATTCATTATTATATTGCTTCACACTGTTTACTCTGAGTCATGTTGGGTGTGTTTAAATGTGTATGCGTGTCCACAAAAATAAGACAAAAAAAACAAACAGTTGATCTAAATGCACACAAACACTGACATGTTGGCATGAATGTTAACTAAGTGATGGTGTTGTTGTCCGCTGACCGGACGTATCTGCTGCTAAATGAATGATGGATGACAGCGAGGCTCACCTCTAGCTTCTGATATGGAGAGGCCTTTTTAACCGTGTTGTTGGGTCATGTTAATTAGTAGCACGAAGTCAGGACAGCTTTTTAGGTCGAGACAGACGACGGTGTGTCTTTTTTTTTTTTTTTTTTATTGGCCGTTGAAGGTTGATGGGTAGATACAACAACAAATTGCAAAAAGCTGACAAAGTTAAATCTCTTGTCCCAAAGCTGCTCTTTTTCTTTTCTTTTTTTCCACGTTTTTTTTTTTTTTTTTACACTTTCCACTCCTGATTGCTGATGCTAGTCTCTCCCTCTTTCCAGCCATATAGGGCCCCTGGGGTTGTCTTTATGTGTGTATGTGTGTGTGTTTCTCTGTGTGCTAATTGACCTTGCAGGGGGTTCCATTGATTGCCTCATCTTCTCTGATAGATTATAGGGCTGTTAATGTGGTGGGGAAATGGCAGCGTGGTGGGGCACAGCTGTTGTCACGCACACACACGCATGCAAACACACACACGTGTGCATACACACCCACTCGGACACACGGATACTCTTGGCGCCCCTACAACCGGGGCCTGCACAATTATTATTTTCGTTGTTGAGACAGTGGGATGGGCAGAGTCTGCGAGATGCTGGGATTTGATCAAAAGCCAGCAGGTGCTTGTGTTTGATTTTTGCTCCACACCCGTCGCAGAAGTGGCTTTGACTTATCAGAGTTTCTGCATTTAAAACTAGTCACTCCTTCCTCACAATGTGGTAGTGAGCTTTTCTCACAAATGCTTTTGAAAAAAGAAAATCATCCCCCTCTCATTGGTCGCTCTACAGTTATAGAGTTTGTGTTAGAAAAAGGAATACATACACACTGAAAGGTTTTCAGACTTCAGGTGGGTTGGATGTTACATTCACATGTAACGAGTGTGGTCTCACTGCTGTCGTGGCAATTCCTTAGCCAAGCTTAGACAAGCATAATGTGGATTGTGTCAGAGGAAATGTCCCTCCACTGTGTTCCTCAAAAGCTTTGGTCCCCAAAAAACAAACTGTTTAATGGTTCCTTGACCCTGTTAATGCTCAGATTCAAGAGGGCCTGTCTCCGAACCACCTGAAGAAGGCCAAGCTGATGTTCTTCTACACCCGCTATCCCTCATCCAACATGCTCAAAATGTACTTCTCTGACGTCAAGGTAAGACCTCTTTCCTCACTTTTCTTTTCCTTCTGTTTTCTTTAATGAACCTCCTGCAGCTGCTCTCTACAAATCATATTTTTCTCTTTTATGTCAGTCACATTCAAGTCCCCTGCTCAGTTTGTTGTATCATTTAACTTTAGTGATTACAACACTTTTTTCCCACTGGATCCACAGTATGTACTTCTCTTGGGAATCTAGGGTAATTATTTTAGTGAGGGCTGAAACTCCAAACTAAAGACAGATTATAGTTTGTATTATTAAACTGATCTGTGTGCATAAGACTTTGTCTAAGTTGTTCAAACTATGCAAAATAAAAGTTGGGCTATGCGCTTTAATATGTTTCTGAATTCTCAAGGTGAAATCCTCAAGGCACACACATGCAATTGTCAGGAGAAGAGACAGACAAAGGCAGAAAAAAGTGAGTGACTGTAAATAAGAAGAGCTATGAGTACTGCAGTCGCTCTCACGTCAAATATGGACGTTAATGTTGGGAATGTAACGGCATCCTTAGAGTCCAGGCTCCAAAAACACGCTGGTGTATTTTTCTGACTGGTGTGCATTTTGCTGTCTGATTATATTCAGCTATATTGCACCATTAAACTGTGTGTGTGTGTTTGTGCGGTGAGACCCTGGAGCGCAGATGGGTGCTCCAGTCTGTCACGTCTTTGTAGCATAATTAGAGTTTCTGGCCTTAATCGGCCAGGGGTAGGAAGGAGGGGTGCTAACGCCCACTTTCCCTCTCTTGACACACACACAAACTGTAAGAGCCCCCCCCCCCGTAATACTCATTTTATCTCCCTGCCACCCACAACCCATGCATATACACTAACGCTTTCACTCTCACTCTCAGTAACGCAAAATGAGAAGCTGAACTTTTCTTTAAACACGGACACGGAAACAAGCACTGCGTGTGCGCTCTTTTGACATTTGATGGGATATGAACGGAAGTAATAGAGTAAAAATGATCAAGTACATAAAGTCAAGAAAAAGAGAAAAAAGTAGAAGACAACGTGTGTGTGTGTGTGTGTGTGTGTGTGTGTGTGTGTGTGTGTGTGTGTGTGTGTGTGTTGGACGGCTTTGAGAAAATGACAGAGGGGAGGGGAGAGCAAAATGAAATGGATGACAGAATAACAGAACAACAGCTTTAAAACAAAGACGCCGATTGTTTCGTGTTTACAGGCTGCTACGTGTTTTGCAAAGGAGCATACGGCTCCTCGACAGATTCAGGACGCTGTATTCAAATGAGCATAAACGCAGACACACACACCAGCTGGCCTTTGGCTCATATCTGCGGTGACCACTTCCTTGTGGCAGTGCCACATCCTCATTGGCTGCCATGGCAACAGGGGTCGCCGGGACACCAGGTTGCTAGGCAAACACAAGGTTGCTAAGCCTACCTGCTCCCAGTGTGTGAGACTGTGATTTGTCATTAGCCGATGTACCTTTACTGTCGAAATAAAAGCAAAGAAAGGAACATTTTATCAACGTGCTTTAAAGGTTTATCATCTCTCCAAGAGAATCTGTCACTGATGAGCCTGAACATGTTCTCAGAACTTACAAACATTACAATATTGCTGATTTGGCATAAGCTTCCAACAATTTCTTCTTTGCAGATTTTGATTCTTTTAATTTCCAAGTACATTGCAGGAAATAAATAACAGGGCAATGTAAACAGTTGCCTCTCCTGTGAGAGCCAACAGATCTCTCTGAACTTTCACAATAAAAGTGTAGGTTCCACCACAGAGATGGTGGAAGACATACAAATAAATACAATTTAGCTGCCTGTAATATAAATGGTGACCAATCTAATCTTATAATCATATATACTAAACTAGGGGTGTCAAACATGTGGCCCGGGGGCCAGAATCGGCCCAGCAAATGCTCTAATCTGGCCCATTAGACGGTCTTTGGATCATCTTAAGATTCCTGTGAAGGTTTCTCTGAATTAATATAAATTATGTCTGTGCAGAGAGCTACCAGAACTTTACCTGTTTTTTCAAGTTGTCTGCTTTATTTAATTTACTGCAGCAACATTTCTTTCTCGTGTAGAAAAACTGATGAAAAAAATCATGCTTCTTTTTCTTAAATTAAATGGGATTTAATGTGTAGTTAAACATCTTTACACTGACAGAAAGGGGAGTTTCAGTATATGTCCCACGATGTAAAAATGAGTTTGGCATGGCTGTACTAAACAGGATCTTCTTCCTGTGAAAACTCTACATTCAAATGCATCATCCTAATAGGAGCCGGTGACTTGACAGGGGGTGTATTATAAATCACATTCAGCGAGGTGCCTTCAGGTTTAACTCGGGGTTTAAAGTGTCATAGGAAGGGTTTGCATTTTTAAGGTGGTACACTGTCATCTTTACTTGTGCTGAACACCTGTACTGCTTGAGGACAGCTAACAAATCGACACATATGAAAGTGCAGTGCACTGATGGTGCATTTCTAATAATGGGATCACTATTTGGAGAAGAACTGTGGGTGGATTGTGAGAGGCTCAAACAATGTGCATCTACAGCTTTGGGTGGTATAGATTCTTAGTTAAGTAAACTGCTTTTTTTGCAAGCTTATTTAAGTGCTTGATGATCTCAGAAGATTTGCAAGTAAGCCGACCTTCCTATGTAAATTATGTTTTTACAGTGCCGTTTACCTACACCAGGGTAAAAGTGGAGTTAATGTCCTACAACACATAAGAATACACAGATGTAAATACAGTCAAATCTACTTCTGCACTAATAATGGTTCATACCTTATGCTTCAACACGTCTTTGTACTTTTCCAGCTCTGGCTGCAGCAATTATGTTGCTTTTAGCTGGTTTAGTATTTCTAAATTCCTCTGTTTGGTTGTTCTTTTTATCAGAAAAGTGCAGCTCAATCCGGACAATATTTGCAGTTAATCATCTAGTGGCAACAAATACACTGATTGATTCAGGAAATTTGGCTTTTACTTGCAGATCTGAAAATCCTCATCATAACAAGGCTTAGCCTGATTGCAGTTTTTAGGTTTAATGAAGCCAGATGAACCAGAGATATCACGGGTAATTTCAGCTTGCTTCATAGTACAGGTGCCTGGGTGAGTTAGCTAGTGCCACACCCAGAGACACACAAACAAACAAGAAGAGACAGTTTAAAACAGCTACGTGCTGACATCGATATTATTCTATAATCAGCTTAACTCATATTTTCAATTATCTGAGTAATATCCTCAATATTTATGTGGCCAGTAAAATCTG
This sequence comes from Haplochromis burtoni, assembly GCF_018398535.1. NCBI lineage: Eukaryota > Metazoa > Chordata > Actinopteri > Cichliformes > Cichlidae > Haplochromis > Haplochromis burtoni. The sequence goes on along the minus strand of NW_024582428.1, from coordinate 476,360 downwards.
GCTTTGGGGTTTAATTTGGAAAATGAATAAATTAGAACTAATGAGTTAATGCATAGCTTTGGTTCACGAGTTTGTCTTTTTGAGATTGATATTGGCTTTTAAATTTAATCTACTCTGCAATCTGTGGGTTTATCTTCAAAAAGATATCCAATTAATCTCTTCAGTCTCAACAAACATGGATTTAGATTAGGAGACGTTTGCGTGCAGATACAGTATTTGAGTCTCGAACTGTAAGTGCAGTCAGAACCGCAAACAGTGGGAGTTAATGCAGTGTAAAGATACAAGTTTGTTGGCTGTTAAGGGACAGACTGTCACGGCCGCCAAGGCGAGCCGTGTGGAGCTGGAAGAAGGACCCAAGATGCAGGCAGTGGATGAAACGCTGGTGAGGTTTATTAACAAAGGTGTAGTGGCAAACAAGCAGTGGGGCATGACAAATAACTGAAGACACCTAAACTGGGAGAACTAAAAATAACAGACCTGGGAGCATACGACAAAGGGGATGAGAAGCAGAGAGACGCAGACGAGGAACAGGCCACTGTGGAACACAGGGTAACGCAGACGGAACACAGGGTAACGCAGACGGAACACAGGGTAACGCAGACGGAACACAGGGTAACGCAGACGGAACACAGGGTAACGCAGACAAACCAGCAACAGGCAGAAGAACACACAGGGCTTAAATACACACACCAGTAATCAGGGGATGAGAGACAGGAGGGTAACACAGCTGGGAGAAATCGGAGCTGACGGGACAGGGGAAATGTAAACTGAACACACTCACATCAGACAGAGACCTTCACAATAAAACAGGAAACTCAGACACGGGGAACCAAACAAGACACAGATCTAAACAGACAGCTTCACAAACAGATGGGATGACACCATAGGCAGACAGAGACACAGACTCAAAGGCAGACCGAATATAACACATAGAACTCAAACCATAATAATAATAATCATCATCACAATAAACCAGAAAATGATAACTAAAAGCGCTGGGTCACCGACCCAGGACCATGACACAGACAGTATGGTGTGTCATTGTCACATCACAACAGAGCCCTGCTGGAAGAGCTTAACATTAGACTTTTGAGAAGACTCCATACTTTATTTCCTGACATCCCTCATGCAATGTGGAACAAAGTCAACAACAGACAAATCTGCTGCTTAGAGAGGTAGTTACTGAATGAAAATGCATTGGATGGCTTTTACAGCCAGACTGATATATCAGCAGAACAATATTTTGGCTGATATCATTAGTCAGCTGATATATATATATATTGTGTCAGCTTTCATATTGGTCAATAAATGAAAATTGAAAAGGCAAAGAAGAAACAGGAGACACTATTGTATCGCAGACTTCCAATCAGGCAACTTGTTGTGACAAAAAAGCAGGATTAAATCGCACCATCACATTATCTTAGTAGGCACTTATAAATAACAGCAGACAACCAATTTTAGTGTAATCTGGGTTTTTTGTGTTTCTAAAAGAAGAAAAAATATCAACTGATATATCAGGTTTTCAAACGACAAAATATCGGTATTAGTATCGATCTTAAAGCTCCTATTATGGTTGGGTCCAATGAAAGTCTAAAGGATGCAATATTTTTATGACAAAAGAAATTCTCATTGTATGAAATCCAGTTTATCATGTGAAATCATCAATCTTACATGATGAATACGGTTATTTTCAGAAAGGCAACACAAAAACTTGTAAAATGGTGCAGATTTTTCAGGACCTGTGTGTGTGTGTGTGTGCTCTGTCAAAGAATTTGATATAACTTGCTTTCGTTCCCAGACGGCACTTGTTAGTGAGATCAATTTAAGGGATTTGATGACAGTAAAAAGTACACATCTACAGAGTTAGCCTTTAAGAAATTATGGTTTCCTATTCTTCATATTTTATGCAAATAATAGTTTAGTCAAATTTTGTTTTAATTGAGTCGTAATCCCACTTAATCCAGCATATTTCTGAGTGGGAGACATTACATTGCTTAATCAAAATGAATCATGGTTAATCCTATTTGTGATGAGTGAAGCTGTTCTTTTCAAGCCTTTGCTAGTGTGTGTGTGCGTGGAAGACTGAGCGAGTGAGCACACCCTGTTGCTGTCTGTCTGTGTGTGTGTCCTGTTTCATTGTCCCACTGCATTCATTATCCTCATCATTACCATGTCTCTGAAATCCGGGTCAGTGTCTCTTTTTCCTTTTTTTTTCTCACCCTCTCTTTTACTCCTAGCGCCCCCCGATCCTTCCCAGGGAACAATAAGTAGCATGTGTTAGAAGGATCAGGCAGATTCACTGTAAGGGAATTAGGGCCCTGAATGGCTTTCCCTAATTGGACTTGAATGGACTTTGTCTATGGGAAACTGGTTCTTAAAGATGAGCCTCTTACACACAATTGTCTCCTCTCTCGGTGTGGGAAGTGGGTTGAGCTGACAACTGTTTTAGCCACAGATGAGCAAGCACGCACATACACATGCACGCCCGGGACATTAATTGCATTGTGCAAAACTCTTGCCTTCTGACCAGACAATCACACATATAAGCACAAGACGCTGAGGTCGCTGCCGTCTCGTCTTCAGAGAGTCAGCAAGAATAATTAAGACCTCGTTAGGAGTGGAGGAGGATTAATTAGACGCTGGCTGGCTCAGGGAGCTCCGTCTAACTCGCGCACTCTCACTTGCAAGTTGCCTGCCAGCTGAGGGTTTTTAACACTCTCGCTCGCTAGTATGCATGTGCACACACACATTTATCAGCGAGAGCCCTGAAGACTCTTGCCTTGAGAGGCTGAAATGATATCTGGATGCCGCCATCTCAGCAGGAATCAATTAGCGTCCAGCCCGCCTCTCACCCGTCTTGTCAATTAGTTTCACGATGAGCAACACGGCCAATTTTGCCTTGTCAGGATATGAAGAGGGAAAAAGCTTTTTTTACTGATGCTGTTTAAACTGAACATCAGAAATGAACAATTTTATGAGCTTACTTAAATCTTTCCTAAGACCGTTTAGTTACATTGAGCTGATGTTAATTCAAAACTGTGTAACATGAAGCTGATTAACTATGCTTTTCATGATCTAATCTGTCTTTAAGCAAAAAATTTGCCACAACAAAGATTAACCAATCAAAACTGGATACAAGTGATTAAAAATTCTAAGCGGCTTGTTGCTAAAGCAAGGATTCTGCACACTATTCCTTAAGCAGCTGCAGTCCCTACACTGTGTGCTGTATGGTAAAGCAGAAATGACCTACAACATAAATTGAACAGAAAGTTCCTACAACAGCTATTCCTCCAGGAATCACGAGACACCTTCAGTGCTACGACTCACAGATTTCTGTTGATTGTGCACATTCACGCCGTCCTCGGCAGAACTTGCCGAGCTATGGTGAATCTGGTTGAAGCGGGGGCGGGGGGGCAGATTCTTAAAGGATGTGTGTGTTTGCCCTTCGAATGTGGCCCTGGGGCGGGGGGTGGGGTGTCATGGACCATCAAGGGAACAAGAGTCGGGCCACCCTGACACTTTCTCTGACACTCTCTCTTTCCCCTTTTTCACTGCAAACAGAAAACGGCATTCCTCCACCTCAGCGCTTTTTCTCCTCCCCCCCTTCTGTTTTTTGTGGTTTGTGCTGATTGTGATGAGCTTTATGACATAGTGGGTGGATAAGAGGGCAGGTGGTGACATGACTACATCTAACTACATGTGAAGTCGCTTCTACGCTTCTGATTTCAGGCTGTACCTACCCAAGTTACATTTTGTAGCCACCAGCATATTTATAAACTCTACCTGAGGTGGTTTTATACATTAAGACAGAAATGTAAAGAATTAAGAATAAACCATTTTATCAGTGTTGCATAGTTTGCCAACCAGAGGTCCAAGCAGAGTCGGGTCAGACATAAATGAATATACCATGACTTGTTGTGATCAATTATTTTTATATAGCACCATCATGTTACCTCAGTATGAACTCATAAATAACAAATCTGTTTATGTTTCATGTTTCTGAAAGAAAAGAATATCCTACATTGGCTTTATTTTCCAATGAAAATCTAAAGGATGCATTATTCTTAAGTCCAGTTGTGGAAGCAAAACTAATGCACATAAACAAACAAAAGTTTTGTAGTGAAAATAATATGAAAATGATCATATCTATTTTCAATTACTTTGGGTAATCAGGCTTTTTGAAGCACCTCCCACATTTGATTAGTCCGATGGGAACTTGTGGTGTACTGTTCCCACACCAGCTCAACAGAGCTGGGATCCGGTGACTGTGCCGACTTCTCTTTTTATATGCAAAATACCCCCGACTGCCTCTTCTTTAACCTCCTGAGACCAGACCTCTTCTTTGGGATTCATTTTTAATTTCTTATAGCTATCTATGATTAGTTGGAGTCATTAAGTATAAAAATACTAAGCATCATCTTAAATATGGGTTTGTTTATATTAATTCATTATAGACAGCATAACATGATAAAGTCACGACTGTTAAGGTTGAAACACTTTATTAAGCAGAGTGGAGGATAAGGTTTGGAAAACCCAAAATGTAATTTTGATGACGCAAAGTTTAAGGGGGAAATTTCACCAGAATCAAGTGTTTGCTGTCGATGCTGAAGTTGCTGATTTTTGAGTACCACTTAACAGAGCTGTTTCTCATACTAGACTCTCTGATGTACTCAGTTATACACTGATTAGAAACAGTTTGTGCCATTTTATTTTATTATACTGTCGTATAAAAAATTCACCATTTTAACCATTTCTCACATTTCTTAGAAGAAAACTACTTTTGTTGACCTTTGTGAGACTGTAATTGAATTCCGATGTTCTCCTTTAGTCATCAAAGCTGTTCCAACATGGCTGGAAAATGGCTTTTATAATAATCAATTAGCCTTTTAACACGCTATGCTTACATTACGTAGCCCAGTGTGGCACTGGAGCACGGTGTGATGGCTGCATGAAAATGACATATGAAGCCCATTAAAAGTCTTAACCACTGTCAATGCCCTGATTATTTGTTATTGTTAATATTATTAAAACCAAAACTTTGATTACACAAAAAAAAGAAGGCAATTTCTAAGTGACCCCAAACTTTTGAGTGAATCGTGTAATTATATTTGAGACTTTGTAAAATGCTGTCAATTTGAATTCAAATTGGGACTTAAATGATTATTTAATTGATGCCTATCACCTTTTACTTCAGTGATCAGACAGTGAAGAAGCAAAATTTAGGTTTTCGAAAATTTTGCTGGATTTAAAATTCTTACATCAGCATCCTCAGATAAACTGTGATACATCTTCCAACTTCTTAGGTGGATCATATCTGGAAGCCTGTATGGTACAGATACACAAACAGTTGCATAATTAACCTTTATTTATTCATGAAAATAAGACTAAAATATGTTAATTATTAATGTGGGCATCCTTGTTATCCTACTTTGAGTTTGTGGCAGGATGGTTATGTTTTGTTTTTTTTTACAAATGACATCTTCTTGTATGTGTTAATTGCTGAGTTATCAGATTCCCTTCATGCTACTCTTTTGTGGGTCACCAACACACTCACACACACACTCTTCCCTCCTGTCACTATGCTCTTTAAAACCAACTCCCTTTCCTTCTCCTGCACACACACACAGCACCACGCTCTATTATGCTCCATTATGTCACCCCCTCTAACCGTTCCTGAAAAAATATCTCTTTCCCTCGGCCGTCCTCCGCTGCGCTCCCTCTCCGTGCATTCCTATTTTTTTCTCCACGCTGCCTCGCACCATTCGGCTTGCTCTCCCCCGTCTGTCTTTCTTTCCCTCTATCTCTCTCGCTCATCCCTCGCTCCTGTGAGACAATGTCTTGTAACAATACTGAGCTTAATCTCTGTGTCAAAGCCGTTTTTCCCCTCCACTGAGCACACACACACAAACACACCACATACACTATCACTGAGCTGTCGCTGCGCTTTTTAAAAAACATTAATGTGTGGGGGTTTTTATTTCTTTTTCCAGAGAACGATGAAAACTCAGACATATTTTATATGTAATGCTGCCTTAAAAACCTCCAAATGATTCTCTTAAAACTTACAGAAATCTATTAAAATATGTTCAGCCCTTCAAGTTTGTTGTGCATTTTCACACACAGTGCTTGCTGTACGCACTGATACTTTCCCTTTTCCTTCCTTTATTCCTGCTCTATATCCTGTGATACAAATACACAAGAAGTTTATCTATTTAAAGGTGGAAAATTATCAAAAAAGAATCATTTATTGGTGCAGGAAAATGATGATTTGCCAATTATGTGAAATTGTAGCTGTTTGTTTCCAAAGTCAAATTAGTATTTGATATCACTACAACTAGCTTGATGTTAATTTAGTAAAAGCTCAATTATTTAATAACATTTTGGTAAAAACAACTTCGCTAAACTAAAAAACTGGATCGGAACAGACGTTTTCCGCAGTGGTCGTAAGGCTGATGAGGATGAGGGTTTAACGACTTGTTAATGTCAGTTTGGCTCTGTGTGAAAGCCCGAACTGGCATAACAATAAGTTAATATTTGGGATATTCTTGTGTGATTGCTGCAGTTTAAAGAGATGTTTCTTCTCCAGCGAGGAGCCTAAAGGTGTTCGTTGTAGTAGTGGCTAATGAGGAGGACAAATACAGACGTGTGGAGAGGGGGTGGTTGATTGGGGCAATAGTTCCTGTTTTTCTCTAACTTCCAGTGTATGTATACACACCAAAAAATTCAAATAAAAAACAACACTGTCTACATTCCTTCTTATTATTTAGTCCCGGCACAGTGTTGACATACAATTAGAGCTATATTTGCATAGACTTGCATGGAAAATGTAGGCTGCAGAACAAAAAGCAAATTCATCTGAACATGTAGTGCCACAATGTAATGTGAGCATTCATACGGAGGCCCAGTTCAAGGCAAATTTGATGATAGAGCATCAGGCAAATAAGTTCCAAAGAAAACATCAGCTGTGCTATGATACGTCTACATCAACAAACAGGAAGCAGCAATAAGCAGTCCGTCTTCTGCCTCTTTTTCGAAGATTTGTTACCTTACAACCAAAAGTCATCAAAAATTTCTGCACAATGGATCATGTTAATTGGTATGATTCAACAAAAAATACTTTAACACAACCTGATGCTGCTAAAAAGAGAACACAAACATAAATAACAAACTCCCTGAGGTTCCTTCCTGTTAAATGGCAGTTTATCCTTCCCACTGTCGCCAAATGCTTGCTCATAGTGGGTTGAGTGATTGTTGGAGCTTTCTCTGTATTATTGTAGGGTCTTTAATTTACAATATAAAGCACCTCGAGGTGACTGTCGTTGTGATTATGTAAATAAAACTAAATTGAATTAGTTTTAATTAGTTTTAATTCAATTTAGTTGAATTAAAACACACAACATTAGAGGACATGTTGTGATTTTGCTATTAAGACCAACAGTTCTATTGCACACATGCGGAAAATCCCAGCTCTACGGGAACATGTGCATGCGGTGGAAATGTAATGTTAAAGCTCTTTTTTTATATTTATGATGCTCTTCTCGTACAGTTCAATCGATGCATCACCTCCCAGCTGATCAAGTGGTTCAGCAACTTCAGGGAGTTCTACTACATCCAGATGGAGAAGTTTGCTCGGCAGGCCATCAACGAGGGCGTGACTGCTGCCGAGGAGCTGACTGTGGGGCGAGATGCCGAACTCTTCAGGGCACTCAACATGCACTACAACAAGGCCAACGACTTTGAGGTAAGCTGGGCTGTCCTTTTTAGGGGACGCCAGGTGTATTAATTTGTATAACAGGAAGTAGACGTTCCACTCAACGACAGAAAATATGGAGAGAAAATGGCAAATAGGGAGTGAAACTCAAAGTAAGCAACAGTGGGAAACTGTCACTCTACAGCACGTCTGTACTACTTGATATGTTGTTTATCTATGATGCTGCATTAGTATCAGAGTAACTAAAAAATAGTAATACCCTTAAAAAGACAAAAAGCAGAACTTGTGTATTTATTCACTGTATCATGGTGTGTGTGTGTGTGTGTGTGTGTGTGTGTGTGTGTGTGTGTGTGTGTGTGTGTGTGTGTGTGTGTGTGTGTTATTTGTTTCATTTAATCAGCTCAATGATTTGCTTTGGCCGGCTGTAACTGTTTACCATTGCTTTAGGTGCACCTGCACTAGTGTGTAGCTCACATATTGAAAGTGGAAGCAATAAGATATATCGCTGCTTCAATATTGTGCTCCACCTTTAATGGTAAGCCCTCTTAAACTTATGTTTTATCTTTAGTGGTGTTCTCTTGCAAAGTTTGGTGGTTTAACTTCTCTCTTAAACCCATACAAAATCTTCCAAAAACATGACATTTTTTGGAAAAGGTCTTTTTTTTGTTTGTTTGTTTGTTTTTTAATAAAAAATATCTGTTTGCCAAACTTTGGAATGCAATGTCAGGTTGCCTTCAGTTTAATTAAAGTACCATTTTTCTCCAAACATTTCAGAAATCAAAAGCCTCCTCGATCTAGTAAGACTGAAAAGTTTCCCAAAACTGAATTCAGCGTAGCTCAAACACACTCACTCACACAAATGTCCTCCACCAAGTCAGCTGTTCAGAGTGCAACAGTCACCTCACAATTCTGCTGAGGTGTGGATGTTGCTGTGTGTGTGCTCGATGAGGCGAGAGAGGACGCCGCTCGAGGCACGGGTGTCCTTGTCAAAGCGATTTGCAGAAGTCACATTCCCTCTCTCACTTTTCCTCTTCCAGTATTGGTCTAAGGGGACCTGAGGGCCCTTAAACTATCCAATGTAACATCAGCAGCATTTAGATGTCCATTAGCTTACACCTTATCGCTGACACACACGCACACTTCGCTTTTTCTTTTTTTGCTTAAGGATACAAATGCCAAAGCTTAAATGGATAAAGAGACTCGCAGACACGACACACCCTCATATTCATGCTGCAAAGGGTTTGTGATATTGAAGTAGGCTATTTGGAGAAATGAATAGCAAATGCTTTGCATAGTTTGCATAACAAGAGTCAGGTAGCATTTCACAGGTGTGTATGAAAAGAGCATGTACAGGAAGCGGACACACGCATGCAAATAATGAGTATGTGTGATTATTTATAGAGATAGGAGGGTCGGGTTTAACCCCTTAGCAGTCCTATTAGTCCCCTAAACCATCCAATGTCCCGTGGGCGGTACGTCCGACTGCTAACAGTTTAAAGTTCAAACTGGGTCCAGAAGACCTTTAAACCAGGGTCAGTTGCACTTTTTTGGCCAAGGAGACAATCATATTTGACTTTCTAGAGGAAGTAAAAGTTACAACAAGGTTTCTGTAGGTGAACCTGTGGTAGGATCATTACAAGCTGTTTTTTTTTAAATCATCAAAAGCTTTCAGTTAAGCTTTTAATGACAGAAAGTGTTTGATTTGAGTTTGTACCGTTCATGCATTCATTAGTTGCATCCATTTGACTGCACAGTGCAGTTTGAAAATCAGCCCACAAACTCTTTAAACCTGAAACTGAGCTATTAAAGCCATTAAACACGTTTTGTTAAGAATTAGCATGTGATGTTGTGCACTTGTAACCAAACACTGTTAAAAATGATCTTATTTGTTCTTAGCTGCATTTGATTAAACTTTAAAATAAGGGGACTACATTAAAGTACTGGAAAAACATCATTCAGTGGCTAGGTTTTCGCGTACAAGACAAACACAAAAACTAGAGCCTTATCGAGACCACAAACCTTACGTAAAAGATGGAGTCTTGAGTTGAGCGTGCTCAGTGGTATGTACTAGTTTATTGCCAATTAAATAACATATATATTATGTACCGCCAAAGCACAACAACAGCAACCTCAAGGATCTTTATATTGTAAGGTAAAGACCCTATAATAATAAAGAGAAAACCCCTAAAATCAAGTAACCCCCTGTGAGGAAGCATTTGGTAAAAGGAGGAAGGAAAAATTCACTTTTAACAGGAACAACCAGACACAGGGAGGGCTGAGGGAAAGAGTCAGCTGATAAACTATATTTTACTGCATCTATTTTAGTTTAACTGGGACAAATATTACAAAATGAGTTTCATATTGTGTTCATTTTTCACTTTAAACTCACAATTGATAGACAGATAATAGAGAAATAAAACCCGGTTTAGGGTCATAGTGGGGCTGAAGTCTAGCTATTATAGTGAGGTGAGATTCACCCTGAACAGTTCCCCAGCCTGTTGCAGGAATAACACATTCACACTAATGGACAATTTAGAAGTGCCAGTTAAACCGACCCATGCATGTCTTTGTACTGTGGAGAAAATGCAAAATTCCACACAAAAAGACCCCAGCTGGCCGTTAGATTCAAACTCACGACCTTTTTTGCTGTGCCAACTAACTCCAATATACAGCGGGTTTGAGAGGTCAAATGAACTGCACCTTAAGAAAACACCAGCAAATAGAAAAATGCTGCAAAAGCCCACAAAATACTAAAGAATGTGAATAAAACACAACAGAAGTGTTTCTGGGGAAACAATAATGGGACGGACAAGCCGCGGAAGTGACAAGAAGTAAAGAATGCAAAGGATTGAACTTGGTATTGACACAGTATAAATCAGTGTTGTTAGGGAGAAAATGATGCATTGAGTATTTTAATCTTATGGTTCATATGAAATGAAGCTGTTTGCTCTTTGCTATTAGCCGTTTACTGTTAGCTTGTTGTTTCTGCCATGTTATTGTGTCCCCAAAAACACTTGTTTTCTCATTTTTGTATTTTCTTAGCATTTGCTGCGTTTTTTTTTTCTATTTCCAATGTATTTTATTCATCTTTTGTTTATTTTTTATCTGTTCCCATTATGTTTTTTGTGCTTTTCAGTGCATTTGCCCTCTCAGGGCCAGCGTACCTATGTGATCTGCCAAATTTTTTGCATCGGAGTAGCTGCCCTCTGCTGGCCATGGGAAAGAATGCCGATTATGACAGGTTTTTGCAGTTGAAGGCAAGGGGTGTGATTTTTTTTGTAAGCTTCATTTTACATTTGTTGTCCAGCTGTTTTGGTCACATGCAGATACACAGTGCGAAGAGCGAGATACTTAAAACATACGCCAGATGGGTCCAGCACCTTGGTCTGGTGATTCAGCTTGTTTGGTAATTAGATGATAGATTGTTCTTCAGACCTGGAGGCCACATCCAGCTTTTATATAAAGTCAATAACTTATTATTAGCCTAGTTGGTCTTAACAGATGTCTGATTAAGAAGACTTGTGGTGAACAGTAAATATAGTAAATCAGTATAAATACAGATTGTGTTAGAAGTTATGAAGGTTGATAGTTATACTATAAAGCTATAATGCTTGTAAGGACATTAGAAAAAGGTCGAGTGTTCTCCAAGCAATGAAGTGTTTGTAACTGTGCATATACATTTTCTTCCCCTACTTTGTCCCCTTTCGTGCCTGCCTCTTCCTCCTCCTCCTCTCCTCACCTCCCTCCTTCTTTTCCGCCCTGAGGGAACATTACTGGCTAGGGACCCTCTCGCTCTCTCTGTCTCCTTCTCTTTTCCCCTCTCTCTCTCCCCCTCTGTCAAACTCAGAGGCGTGAAACTGGAACCACGGCCGATTCAGCAAGTCTCCCGACGTGTACACACACACACACACACACACACACACACACACACACACACACACACACACAGAAGTCTTCTCCTTTCGCCAAATTTAGCATCATCAGAGTTCCACCTTGGTTTGTCCCCATCGCACCTCCCTCCCTCCTCTCCTTCCTCCACTTTTTGCTCTTTCCTTGCTCCCTCTCCTTCCTCCCCCTCTTCCTGCTGAATGTGTCCTCTATTGATATGGTCTCTTCGTCACCTCCTCTCCTTCGCATCCTCCTTTCATTTGCGTTTGTCCTCTCCTCTCCTCCTCTTTCTTATCGCCCTCCAATTCCTCCCCGTTGTCCCCTTAACTTTTCCCTCCACCTTTGCTCTAATTTTTGTTCTTCCCCTCCATAATCCTTCCATCCCATCTTATGTCTACTCTTACTATTGTGTCATCATCTTTATTATTGTTACTTTTTACATCTTTGTACTTCCAAGGTTATGTTTTCCTGGTTAAAATGGAGCCAAATCTTAACTAAAGCTCTATGTGGTGAATTTTTAAAATGGCCCATGCTTCGGTTGAGGAAACAAAAAAGCCTGTCATTAGTAAAGTTACAGGGCCAGCATTTTAAATAGTTATTGCAGTGGAAAGGTAAGTGATGTGTGTGTGTGTGTGTGTGTGTGTGTGTGTGTG
>NW_024582428.1:454798-462237 GCF_018398535.1 Haplochromis burtoni | reverse complement strand
AGGTCTATCGCGATAGCTTAATTTCTCTATCGAGTAAAAGTTATATCGCGATACATATCGTTATCGTTCTATCGCCCAGCTCTAACTCCACCAGTACCTGCTCAGCTCGGCTCGTCTCGGCTCAGGCTTTAGGGTTTTCCATTAGGTGGTAGTGCCTGGTACCAGGAACATTTTTACCCCTCGACCATAAAAGGCTGATGAGGTATTCTTCTCACCCTGCGGGGCGGGCAGCTGGGTGACTTGGACACCCAAGTTGGTGAATGCGAAAAGTCCAGAACAAAGTGACATAGGAGTTTCAAGTTGATGCCACAGGTGTATCTACGAAAAATCTCAGACGAGCTTGAATCTCAGTGACCTTGACCTTAAGGTCAGAGGTCAAGTTTTTTGAAAATCTTTTGAACACGATAACTCAATAAGGAAGTCACATAGGACTTTGATACCATAGGCGTATCTACTTGAAGGCTGAGGCCAGAGTTCCAAGCGAGCTGAGTCGGTCTGAAAATGTGGCGTCAGAAGACTGCTCGCCACTGATTGGTGCCACTCGATGAGTCGTGAGAGCAACAAGAAAAATGACAGCATCGCCTTGATAGCTGTGTTTGTGTCTCATACAAATGATGTCACGGGACTTTAATCGCATTGCTGTAACATCTCTGCACACATTAGGTGGTACACAGTTGAAATGGAAAATGTTGGAAATTGGGTCGAGTCCAGCCGAGTGGGAGCTAGTGGAAATTACACTTAACTGTGGAAAAATGGAGGCCTGGTGCGTGGATGGGGACGAGGCTGTTAAGTTTCCATGTGTGAGAATTCAATGAGCGATAAGATGTACAATGAGATGTTTTTATGAAGCCTTCTAGAGGACGTTCTCATCTTTCCAGTTCAAGGATCCTTACTGTCTCTGTCAGCACAGCTGCACATCACACACACACACACACACACACACACACACACACACACACAAATACACACAGAAACTCATTTGTATTTGTCTGAAAGGAGCAGAGATGCCCTCCCTTGAAGGGTGGGTGTGGTTTCTGCTAAAATCTACCCTTTGACTTTGAACGACACATACACACACTCACTCACAAACACCTGGAGGCCACAGGCTGGTCACACACTCACATTTCAGGGCTATCCGATTTCATAAGCTGTGCACTTCATGAAAGGCTAAACTCCTCATGTCTTTCTCCGCCGTTTTAGATTCTTTGTTACCCTTTCGCTCTCGTTATTCATCTATTCAATCGTCTTTTCCGCTTCTTCTTCACATGAGCCCGGTGAAAAGAGGGTCTGAGCTCAACTCCCAGGAATCGATTTTGGGAGGCGTGTTTCTCTTCACACTGGTAACAATAAAAAAAACAAAACCCTGAGTGCAGATTTTTTCCCCCATTTCTTAAATATGTGTTCTCCGTATCAGCGTCAACCTTAAGTTTGTCATTGTTCCCTTAATTTTAATCAGTCTGTCTGCCGTCCTCACCTCTTCTAGTCATAACCTACCCAGAAGGGACAGACACACACACACACACACACACACACACACACACACACACACACACACACACACACACACACACCGTAATTCATCAGCCCTTTTGAGAGGAGGTGAATTTCAAAGACTACACCTGTCCTGCTTTCTTTCGCTCTCCACCCTCTTTTTTTTTTCTTCTCAGCTCTGATCTCTGCCTCATTCTGCAGTCAGAGCTTTGGACTTGGTATTTAAAGTACGCTCACTGTGCTTCATGTGATGTTGGGTTTTGAGCACTTCTAGAGACACCAGCTTTTAATTTGACACCACCCCCAGGTATTTAATGTTTCCCGCCCTTGTAAAAATATTAAAAGAACAAATTAAAATACAAATGTTTAAAAGGGCGTAAGGGAACCAGCTCAGATTAACAGTACAAGTGTTAGTCCTCTATGAAGCTGTTATACCATACTTATTTGCTTTGCTGTGTATATGCCTGCGTAGGTCAGGGTGGAGGGGGATGGGCACTACAGAGGTCGGGACAGCGACACCTGACACCAGCATCCTCTAACACATTGTGAACTGCAGGCTATTGAAACACTTAGGAAAAGATCTGAGTCGTGCTAAAAGGTGAAGTCAAAACACTGAAGTGTGTGTCTAATTATGAGCAGACACAGTTTAACGAGAGTTTCCTCGTGACTTCACTTCTCTACAAAAGCCTTGAGGTTTTGAAAGGTGCATTGTTTTAATTACTCATTATAAGTTGTATATGTGCGACTGGGTTTCTGTGCGACACACGCAGATCCATAAATCACATGAACACACACTCTCGAGGCTGCTGTCATTGCAAGAATGAGCTCCGAGTCTTCCCCGCCATCTCTTGCTTTCTATTGCTGGTTGACAGAGAGCGGTATGCTGCAGACAATGCCACCTGCCAGTTTCTGTCACTATAATTATAGCTATCTGCCTGCAGTGTGTGTGTGTGTGTGTGTGTGTGTGTCTTAGTATTCCAGTTGAGAAGAAGAAGGCATCATCTTTGTCACTGAGCCTGATTGGAGTCACGAGGGGCGGTTTATGTGTGTGTTTGTGCATGTGTGTGACTGTGTATGGTCTTCCTGTAACTCTGTGTGTGTGTTGAGCATGCAGTGATTCCCTTCTCCTACCCCAGCTGTCTCCTTAGCTTTAACAATAGGCCTGGTAACAAAGACGTGGCCTTCAGCCTCTATCATGTGATGCTAGTGGTCTGCAGCCTCTCAGTCAGATGACCAAGGCTATTGTTCTTTATGGGTGACACACATAAACGTACGCACACAAGGAAGACTACACACACACACACACACATCTGAGGAGGAACAGCACGTGTGTGAACAGGCACGCGCGAAACCGGAGCAGGCGGAGAAACGAAGACGCTTGTAATGATAGCACACAAAACGCAGACACTGATGAGATAGTGACAACAGACACACACACACACAGGCCCAATCTCAGGACGCAGACCCTTCCTCTCAGTCACATGCCGTTTGAACAAAGAGAAACGTTATTGTCACTGTCCTGCTGACAGTGAGATCAGTGACTGATTGACAAAAGAGCAGCTGAGAAAGGAAACATATTGCTGATGTCCTGGAGGAGCCTCCAGTCTCCACTCTGACTTCTAATGTCACACTTACTGACTAAAAGCTCACACTCAGGCACTCACAACTCACATTGTTGAGAAACAGATGAGACGCATCAATATGCCGTCAAATTGATATTTATTCACCTGTGTGTGAGGAAGCTGTGAATCAGCATCATGTTTCCTGATTTACGTGGGAATGGCCGCTACGTGCCCACTGCGAATTTCAGTGACTGTGTCAGAGAGCGACTTAGGTAGCTCTATGTTATTTATGTGAAGTGGCTGGGAGGCTGAATGGTGTGTGGCTTTTTTTCAAAAGCTCCTAAATGTTCGGGGTCCCCAAACTCACAGCTTCTAAGGTGTGTCACGCTAAAATTATGCAACCAGAGGGCAAGATACAGACGCAGGTGAGCTTTAGGAGGCTTCTTTCTTAATGATGAACAGATGAGTTTGAATGTAGGAAAACAAAGGAATGCAGACACAGATGGGATAAAAAGTCAACATCTTAGGGCACATATAGCTCACTAGGTAGTGCAGGTGACCCATATGTCAGTAGGCTCAGATTCAAGCCTGGCTGGGACCCTTTACTATGGTTGTGGTTCCCTTTGTTTCACTCTCTGCACAGTTCGGTCAAAAAGTTTATCTTCCAGCCAATATCTCTGACTCAGCGTTTAACCAAACGTTAGTCTTACAACTATGCTGAACGCTGTAACACTAAGCACCACAAGCTAAATCTAGACCGCTGTAAGATTCACCACAGGAAAATATGAAATAAAATAGATTTTTTTAAGACTGAGCCAGAGTTAACAGGTAAGATTCAGGAATACCCACCAGCAAATGTGTCCGTCTGCATTCACGTTTCCTTCCAGATGTTGATTAGTTGACGAGTGGGTCCTGATAGAGAAGGGGGCACCAGTGGAGCTCATCAGGAACAGGAGATTTATTCTCTATTGCAATGGATTGACACTCAGACTTACCAAGTGCCCATTTTTCCAATTTAAAAATGCCGTTAGATCTTTTTCTATATGTAGAAGAAAAGGAGATTCTACTCGTGCGTGACATGGTCAGAGCTCTGGACAGTCACATTGTCTAACATTAAGTAACATAACTTTGTGATGTGTTGGGCTCCCAGGCGTCCTACCACTTCTTCTTTAAAGCTTACCTGCTTTGGTTTGGACTTTTTTCTTTCTCCCCTCAGCATATAACTGGTGAAATGCTGAAACAATGGCTAGCGGTGATGCATACATCTACCAAACTTTTACTTTAAAACTAGATTCAAACGCTTTAAAAAAACAACAACAACAACAAAAACAGGGCAGCTCTGTGTCATTTGGATGTCTCTTAGACCTCTAATCAACAGAAAATTGCACTGAGCTAAAATACAGAATGTTCCTGTCGAAGGAGAAAGGGTGACAGGAAAAAGATGTAGAGGGAGAATGGACTCTCTTTGCTGGCTGTGTGTTTGTGTGTGTGTGCCTGTGTGTGTGTGTGTGTGTGTGTGTGTGTGTGTGTGTGTGTGTGTGTTTGTATTTTCCTGCCAGTGTGTGTGTGACAAGAGCCAGGTCTGATAGCAGTGAAAGCGAGAGAGTGAGAGAGAAGGAAAAAGGAAGCAGATGCCTGTGTGTTGGCACAAAAAAAGATACGTCCACTCAGTGCCTCACACACACACACACACACTCATATAACAGTATTTGCTCAGTCCACAGAAGGAGCAG
This sequence comes from Haplochromis burtoni, assembly GCF_018398535.1. Classification (NCBI taxonomy): domain Eukaryota; kingdom Metazoa; phylum Chordata; class Actinopteri; order Cichliformes; family Cichlidae; genus Haplochromis; species Haplochromis burtoni. The sequence continues at coordinate 457,451 of NW_024582428.1, read as the reverse complement.
CACATGAAAGAGTTCCAGTATTGTCTCCATGATAGAGAAATACTCCACTGACCGACAGCACAGTGGACCTCAAGGCCACAGAGCGAATTAATAGCAAAGAAGAAGAAGACTGTGAGTGTGTGTTTGTGTGTTTGATGTGAAATTAAAGAGACTAAGGAGGAGGTTTGAAAAAGACAAGCAAGGTCAAAAATGATCAATGATCAAGCAAAGCACGCAAGTGAAAGCATTCAAGCGAATCTTGAATCAAATGCAGACATCTCCTTCACTGACGGAGCGAAGCAGACAGACTTACAGAAAACAGAAGGAACAACACACACACACACAGTCTCTGTTTGCACACCTTCATAGTCAAACATATGGTGTTTGTATAGTGATTTCTTAAGAGCACAATCTGTCTGTTTCCTCTTTCTGTGCAAGACGGCGAGTGAGGATGGAAAGGAAAAAACAACATAGATAGACGAGCAGAAGACATATGGAAAGCAGAGGCAGCTGAGGACATGAAGACACAGACACACACACACACACAGAGCGTATGCATCACTCTGGGTCTCATGGTGACAACATGAAGAGAAAAGGCATTAATCCTTCTGGGAGGATACGGGGAGTCAGAGGAAGAGGAGTGGCTTAAATTCAGAGGAAGAGGGAGGGAAAAGGAGAGAAAAGAAGGTGAGCAGGTGATGAGCGATGCAGAGGAAAGCATAAAAGGATGGAGGGAGGCGGTGCCATCACTGCTGCTGAGTGACTCTGATGTCCCAGTACTGTGACAACATCAGTGATATCAAATCAGTGACCTAAATTCATAATTTTCTGAACAACTGCCTATTTGTTACCTCAGTTAGATGTTATCTTGCTTAGTTTTTATGCTAAAGACTAAGTACTGCCTGTTTTTAAAAGCACACCCTCGAAACAAGGATCACATCCTTTTGTGTCAACGGAGGTTGGTGGATTTTACCAAATATGGATAAACATCGGCATCACATTGTAGATGACGAGGATGGCAGACCATAAAACAAAAAAGAAAAAAAAAACAGGAAGCAGAGGGTTAGAGCTGGTAAAATACGCCAAAGACTTCTTTCTTTGGAACGACAATGGCGTGACGCTCTCGTTGTTCTGATGCTGTCACTGTGGCCACCCGTCACCAAGCAAATGCAGGAACAGTTGTTACCAAAGGTCTTCCTGTTCAACAGCATCTCCGAAACTTCTTTTAGGAGCCCTAAAGTAGGTGTACTAGGTGCAAATGTAGCATCTTAACACAAAAATGGCCTGTAGAGGCCTGGATGTCGGAGTTTTGATTCATAGTTTGTGTTAAATTGATTTTCTCCACTTGTTGAAAGCACAAGGTCACCTTATCTTAATGACCTCATAGTACCATATCGCCCCATTAGAGCATTTCACTCTCAAACTGTGGGTTAGGGTTACTTGTGGTTCCTAGAGTATTTAAAAGTAAAATGGGAGGCATAGCCTTCAGCTTTCAGGCCACTCCGCTGTGGATCCAGCTCCCAGTTTAGATTCAGGAGACAGACACCCTCTCTACTTTTAAGCTTAGGCTTAAGACTTAATAAAGCATATAGTTGGGGCTGGACCAGGTGACCCTGAAGCTTTCATGTTTTGAATGTGTTAAAATGGGACAAAATAAACATAAAAAAGTAACCCACTTATGAAGGGCTCTCCTTTATTCTAAAAATATTTGAATGCAACCTTGCCCTTTTGTGCTCGTGGCCCGCACTGTTAAAAAAGACTAAATTAGTAAACAGGCGTAACTGTTGCTAAGTGGTTACCGGTTGTGTTTGTGTTTTCAGGCCGGGGTGCTGACATTTTCTTTCGCTGGTGATCTTTCCTTTGTGTTTTCAGCCACAGCAGACTCCACTATGGTTGCCAACAGCACAGTTATCACAATCTGAACTAGAGATGGCACAATACCACTTTTTTATGTCCGATACCGATACCGATATCATAAATTTAGATATCTGCCGATACCGATATGAAACCAATATAGTGTTTTTTAATCAATAAAACTGTTTTTTTTAATATCTTGCTGCATTTTGTATAAGTTCATACTCAAGTTTAAAAAAACAACAACACTAAAGCTATTCTGTTATACCTGTATGTAAAAAATACACTGCACCCAAAATATTTCATAGTTCAGCAAAACCCATCAATCTAATAAACTTAAACCTACTCCATCCTTCCTATTCTGGTATTTTAAAGAGTAAGCAACCTAACTAATAGGGTTACAAACTTCCAGCAAAAAAAAAAGTAGGGAACCACCCCCCACCCTCCACCTCATGATGCTTAATCGATGTAATCAACTTTAATTTTTTCAACTGCAACTTGATGCAGTGTGAAAAAAAAATGCACAGAAATAAATTATTTTTCAAGAATAATTAAATAGATTCAACATCTTTCTTCTACAGAACTGCAGACTGCACAGATTGTACCTTCCCAAAGAAAAAAGTACTATAGCTTACTAGGGTATATTAGACTTAACAGTTACTATAATAACGGAGTCTTCATTAATCCCATGCAAACGTACACCTATCTGGAATAACCCTGACATATTACAAAACAATAGTATGATTAATTTCCCAGAATGGAGTTGTAAAGGAATTAAATACTTAGAACATATATTAGAGGGAACAGAATTTATTCCATT
>NW_024582428.1:432368-445880 GCF_018398535.1 Haplochromis burtoni | reverse complement strand
TACGTAGAAAAAGATCCTGGTGTAGAAATTAATATTAAATAAATTCTAACAACAGATTATCAAGTTTAAGCTGGTTTGGTAGCGAGGCTACAAATACACACAGCCGCTCTATCACGTGAGCACACTGCTCCGACGTGCTACGGTTATGAGCCGAGTTACGCCATGTTGCAAGTTTTGTGAGGTGCTTTTTTGATATTTAATGGATCGATTACATTTTTTTTATTTCTCTCCGATATCTGATCCAGTAATTTACATCAGTATCGGACCGATACCGATACGTAATATCGGATCGGTCCATAGTGTGAACTGAGTTGCTTTTACCGCTACTAGAAACACAAAACGCATCAGATTTAGGAGAAAAAAAATTCAAATTTTTTTGGGAAATCCCTACTTTTAAACTAGTATAGAAATGTACAAATGAAAGAAGAGAATAGATGGACTGCGATTAAATGTGTCAACAAAAGAAAAACAGCAGTTCAGAAATTCACTAGTCTCTATAAGCGAGGGTGATGAATTTGCCTGACGATAAACACTCTGATTTCTCATAAGAATAAACTTCCAGGAAGAGATCAGGAAAGGATGAGCCTGTGAGGCAGATGATGAAGGGATAGAGCGAGTGGATGAGAGAAAAAAGAAGGAGACAAAAAAAGAGAAAAAGCAGGAGCGAGGGCGTCCCAGTAGGCCTTTTTGTTGGGCAGCGATTTAGAGATTTACAGGCTCTTGTCCTTCTGTGTGTGTGTGTGTGTGTGTGTGTGTGTGTGTGCACATCTGTGTCTGTGTGTGTGAAGAGAGAGTAATTGAGCCTCCCTTCATCCAATATTTACCCACCAAACCGGAGCAATCATGCGAATTATGTTTACTGGGAACGAAGTGTCTTTCTTCCTCTTTAGCTTTCTTTCTCCTTCCCACTTTCCCCCAATCCTCCGCCGTCTCTCTCTCTCCTGGCAACTAGATACCAAATCAAGATCCTAGCCAGGAGTAAATCACAAACACACACGCACACACACAGGGAAAACATGCCCATCTGTATTGATGATGGCCTAATTTAGATCTCTTTATTGGACTGATTTACGATGGCCAGACAAATCTGGGCATCTGGACCGAAGTATGTGTCTGTGTGTGTTTGTATATGTGTGTGTGCGTGCATGCATGCGTGCGCGCAGGGCTGTCCAGTTAAGCCGACACCAAACCGGACACACAATATCCTCCCTGCTTTGTTCCCTTCTTTTCTTCCTGCGTTTCTCCCCCTGCCTCTCTTTGAGTCAGCGGTGTCCTTTTTGTCGTCTTGCTTCAGCACTTTGAGTTCTCTCGCCGCTGCCGCGATGACACGCGTCATCCCGAAAAACACACGGTGATCATCACGCTGAAGAGGCGCCCGCAGCAGGGCACTTATAGGTCAAGGTCAGCGAATGTCTCGCAGTGCAAGTGTGCAACTCGACAGTTTTTGCGATTTCAGATCATCAGTCACAAACAGCAGACGTGAGAAAACATTTCATTAGGTGCTAAAGGTGCATCGGAGACTACGACAGGCTCTACACCACTAACATACATGCAGAGAATATAAATGTCAGTGTGGAAATGCAATTTATGCAAGGAGATGTTGAAACGGAGGGGATCTGTGTTGGTTTAAGATAAGAGCCGATTTTAACAACTAGAGGATGAAGGGATGTGCTCTGGGAGGGAGAGGACGCCTCAAAGGCACATTCATCTTAAAGATCAAGCTCAGGTTTCAACTTTTATTTGTCCCACGGGCAGTTTCACAGCAACCATTAACCAGCATCTTGACTTAGGGTTTTCTCTGATTTCCTGCAGAGCTAAAAAGCAAGTATGTAGTTGTAGCACCTCCCGAGGTTTGATGGTATAATCTAGTTTTTGCTATGAAAGGGAATTATATTGTATTCTTTATAAATGATGTCATGGTTATAGCTTCTGTCTGTATTAATGTGGCTAAAAAGACTAAGAAATCCAAGATGTTGTGATGGTTTTAGACCTGTGAGGCTAAGCCTGTACAGGAGCTGTAAAAGCAAATTTAAAGTTATAACAAAAATAGTTTTAAACAGTCCAGAAAGTTTGATCTACTGCCCTTTTTTAAGAAATGCAGACACAAAGTTCTGCTAAGAGTTTGTTAATAATATTTTTAATGAACTGCTTTTACCCAGTTACAGTTTCCACTAAAAATAACAGAAAATAATAAATATATTATTCCCAAAATGCTGGCTTTAACAATTTAGATTAAAGTTTCGATGTATTTCTGTTATACTTATATACATAGTAATGTAAGTAATGTGAAATGTGAGATTTAACAGAATCTAGTCAAATGAAATTTACTTGATTGGTATCCATTCTGTTTATACAAGCACATTAATAACATATTTGACTCATTATTAAATAAAAAAAAAACAACTTTGATTTTATATCTTTCAGTGGCATTTTGTTCAAATTGTACATGTTTATTGAAGATGGAGAAACTTTTCTTTTCTTTTTAGTGCAGATTAGATTAGAGTCAGCTAATAAAAGTCTTGCTACAAAGCCAATAAAATGCAGTTAAAGTCAAACCAGAACTGGAAAAAAAACTGTTTCAACATACATGAAAAGCTGAAAGTGTTTTCTTTTGTTGACTAATTAATGTGGAAAACCCAGTCACTAAGTGGTTATTAAAATGTTTTCAGAATTTGCAGATTGATTATGATTCAGCTCATAAACCATGACCCACTGCTCTCACCTACATAAGCTGCCTTTATAGGTTAAAGGTATCGGTACCGGTATCGGCAATACTGGCTTTGTATTTGCTTGATATTGGATCGATATCAAAATCTGTGCTATCGCACAGCGCTGACTTTCATTCAAGCTGGAAAATGTCAAGGATTTCCAAAGTTTATCCAAGCGTAATTTTTAAACAGTTGTTGATGAGCCTGATGGAACCACGTCAGGAAAGCAAGAGTGAGAGTTTGTTCCATCTCTGCATGCAATGCATCATGAATTTGGGAGGAGGTGGGATGTTTTGGGCTGTTTTGCAGGTGACACTGCTGGGGACTGATTAAGAATTCAATAGGCTCTCATCCAAACTGGTCACAACAGCACTGAGCAAAAACACATGGTCTCATTAGGTTTGCACTAAGCGGAGCCATCATTTCTTTTTCCAACAGGACACACCTCCAGCTGTCCAGTGTACTGTGTGTTTTTATGGGTCTCAAGACTTTTTCACCCTCCCTAAGCTACAGGGCTTTCTAACTTATGAATTAAGCACTGAATTGAAGGACAGTTTAACCACAGAGAGTGACTGTGCACTGCATCTGGCCTCCACTGCAGAGTGAGGGGAAAAGCATCCAACGCAAGTGCACCACACATGTGGACGTTCCTTTAAGAGTGTAAGGAAAGCATTCCAGGTGATGACCTCATGAAGCTCTGAGTGGATGCCAAGAGTTATCAACATGGAGGCAGCTACTATGAAGAATAAGATGTAAAGCATATTTTGCCTAAAAAATTTGCTTCCTACAAAATTCTGTGCATTATGCCACTTTTTATTTCTTCCACAGTGAGGTGGTAGGAGACCAGAATCAAAAAAGAAACAGCAGATCTGATTTTAGAAGTAGACTCCTTCACTCTGTTGTAAGGACTGGTAGATGCTTCTTAAACAGGTAATGCTGATATTTGGCTTGTGCCAACTGTGCCAAAGTCTTTTGTTCAACCAATAGCATCACTACAACTTGGGCCCCAATCACACAGGCCTAACAGACCAGGCAACCTCTAGTCGCTAGGGAAAAATGTGTATTCCCTGACTGACTCCTGGAGATTAATGGCAGCAGGGAAGTAAAACTGGTCTGAAAGATAAATATCGTAACATACCCGCAGACCTCTATGCGATGAAAGCTAGCAAGTTGCGAAGGTCTCCAAGCTAAATAGTCAAGTTAGACACAAATCAGAAACAGAGACTGTCTGCCTTCAAAGTGAAAATGTAAAGGTGAATCTTCCTCATTTATGGTTCGTGTTGAGTGTCACACTCAGTAATTGGTTAGTGTCTGCAGACAAGTTAGCTTCTTCTATGTAAACTACGGGAGACCAAAGTTTTCAGTGCAGACTCTCTGTGTAGGTAACAACTTGCAACCACTTGCAAACCAGTTGGGGAATGGTTGGTTGACAGGTGGTCTCTGACCTCTGTTACTGTGGCCTAAGTTGTAGTAATTCAAAAGGTTGAAAAAAATGGCCATCGTCCAGAAGAGCATAGTTGGAATAATTTGTGAAGCCAAATATCAGCATTATTCCATAGCAAACAGTCTCTAGGCCTGTGTGACTGAGGCCGTACTTCCCACACAGACTCTCTCTCTCTGCTCTTTATATTACTTGATATGGTCTTAAGTGACCTGTGATTGGCTAAAGTCTCACCTATATGCTACATTTTCTAAAGCCTGAAAAAGACCTCAGTAGAGTTTTGACTACCCAAGCTTTAATCTACTGAAGACTCTTTACTGAGTAGGTGTGTCCAAACTTTTGATACCATCCTGGAAAGTTTTAACTTTTATATGTGTGTGAGAGTAAGCTTGTATGTCGTGTGTGTGTGTGTGTGTGTGTGTGTACAGTAGCGTCTACACTAAGACAATGACAGAGGGCCTCATTGAAATAACTGTGGTCTCAGGGGGCCAGCTAAAAAAGAGAGAGGGTAGGTTAGGGTAGACAGAGTATATGAGAGTCCAGGGAATCATTTAGACTGCGAGTGTGTGTGACTGTGTATGCGTGTGTGTGTGTGGAGTGATTCATCCGTTCTGGTGGCAGCTAACCTTGGCATGTCCTGCCACGCGTGACGGGGGTTACACCCAGACAGCTCTGTGCCGTCCTCCACGTGTGTGTGAGCTTGTTGGGGTGTATAGGTGGGTGTACCTTGCCTTGAAGAGTCAGCTGTGTGTGTTTGGGTGTGTGTGTGTTTGCATCTGCATGCAAGAAAAAGAGCCAAAAAAGAAGAATAAAAGGAGACAGGGAGGAGGGAGGAGGGGGAGTATCCCAGTAAGGTTGTTTAGTGTCTTTGTATGATCTTGCCCCCGGGAGAAAGGGCAGGAAAAAAAGACTGAAAAATGTGTGTGTGTGTGTGTGTGTGTGTGTGTGTGTACCTCTCCGTGTGCCATTGTTCTGTTGTCAGAGTTACAATGACACACACACAGCATTAAAATCTACACACACACAAACACACACAGTCTGACAGATCACACACCACTGCTCACCTGCCATCGTCAAAGACTGCGTGTTTGTGATCTGCCATTATGTGAGAGTGTGTGCGTGTCCACAAGGAGCATGCATGCACACACACACACACACACACACACACACACACACACACACACACACACACATACATCTGGGAGTTGTTAAGAATGGGGAAGTACAGGGAAGGGAAGTTCTGAAGAACAGTTTACTGACAGGAATAGTAATATTTGGTCACCTGAAACAGCCGCACACTTAATTCTTCATCATTTTGCGTCATCAGCATTCTGGAAGCCGGCCTGCTCACTATTTAAAGATTTATACATGTGTGTTGTTTTTCTCTATTTCAGTTCTCCCTTTTTTGACAGCGTATTGTTTAGTATTAGTCACGGCACATGTGTATCATGTCATATGGCATAAACCAACCTGTTCTAACAGTTATGCAAGAATGTGTCTTTTTTTATTTTGAGTTCTTCTTCATTTATTTTATGGACTTTTATGGCCACGGAAATAAAATGATCTCATTTATAAAGCAAAAATAAAATTAGTTGATTAACTATAAAGTATGCGCATGACTTAAACTGAATAAAAACATTAAATAAATAATTTGCAATAATCGCCAACATGTACGTGTTTACTCTGAATCTCTGAGCACATTTCAAGTTCAAGTACACGATCCTCCTTTTGTGCTGCTGTATTTTTTACATATTTTTCCAAAGACACGTCTCAAGTTGTCCTGTGATGTAACAGGATTTAATATGAATTTAAGATCAGCTACAATATTAACGCCCCTGATTCTCCTGTAGCTGTTCCTGCAGCAGAGCGCCAACATCTGGTGAGGACTGTTACAGCGGCAGATTAATATCCATAGTTTTGGCACTGGATACTACAGTCACATCTGGCTGCAATGTTCTAATGTCCACATCATTTTTCAGTTACTTTCCCTCTTGCACTCCAGGTTTTCTGAGGTGGAAATATGCTGTGCTTGTGCAGAAAGAAATGCAGAAACACAAGTGGGAAGTTTTTCCTTCAAAGATCAAATTGGTGATATCACCCATGATTTCATTTTTTCTCCTTTCAGGTTCCTGATCGATTCCTGGAGGTGGCCCAGGTGACCCTTCGTGAGTTCTTCAACGCCATCGTGGCTGGAAAGGATGCGGACCCATCCTGGAAGAAGGCCATCTACAAAGTGATCTGCAAACTGGACAGCGAGGTTCCTGAGGTCTTCAAATCCCCCAACTGTCTACAAGAGCTCCTCCATGACTGACTAGGCCAAGGGAAGAAGCAAAGCAAGCAAGACAGACCTCCGAGGACAGTGAGAAGACTGTAGGAAAATGCCGCCAAATGCTCGGAGTTAGACTAGTCGGAGGTCTGTGATGCGATTGAAGGTTTGTGACGTTCATAAAGATATGAACAGGCAGTTCTGTTCGGAGGCTGCCAGAGAGCTTCACTTATGGTTATCATTTGGTCAGCCCGTCTTTTAAAAACAAGATGTTCTATGAAGAAAAAAAGCTTTTCCTCTTACATGAGGTGCCGGGCTGCGACCCAGAGTGCGGTTATGCTCAAATTAACATATTTTGTTGGGGAAATGAAAAAGCAAAATGGTGAGAAACAGAATCCCATCGAACTGGCAGAGAAGCTCCTCGTCCTTGAAAACCCTCGTCTTCTCTTTTTCCTCCGCCTTGTTTAAACTTTTCCATCCTTCTCCGGAGGAACAAAGGTGCGATGAAGATGACGATTTGACCTGTGACTTCGAGTCAGGGGGCAGACTAAAAATTAAAGAAGATAATATATGAAAAAAAGATCTTTTTATTGTGGATGTTTTTAAGTTACATGGACATTTTTGAGACAAAAAAGTGGTTTGTGTATTTTTTTCTTTCCTTTGTATAAGCTTACATCCTCTCTTCTACGACATGCACACAGATACACCCCTCATAGGAAAGCACAGTAGCATTCCCAAATCCTCACCTGAATCCAGACAAACTGGGCAAAAAACCCACTTAGTTGTTGTTTATCTGATTCATTTCCCCTCCTGTTTTTACTTAATCCTCCTCTTATTGTACTGAGACTTACTGAGTGTCTATATTGACTGTGTGGCTCTCTCCCTGCCCCATCGCTCTCTGGCTGCCCCCTTCTCTTCACATATCCAGAGCATCAGAGATTCATCAGTACTGGGTTTTTTAGCAGATGCTAGAATTGACAGCTGCAAACATTTCAGATGAAAATCCACAGTAACTAAAAAAAAAAGTAAAAATCTGTTCTCATGCATTAATTCAGCAGCTGCATTTAGGTCCTAATGTCAGCAGACTGAAATGTTGCTGCTTTTTAAAAATGTTTTATTTGTTTGTTTGGACCAACCCTGTATCTCCATATGCTGTTTGCGCAGGCGTTCCTTAAATTGTCTTTATTTGATCTGTACATGATCTGTACTGAACAGGCAAATAATCATTTTAGTTCCCTCTGGGGGACAAATGATATAATGCACGTTTCCTAATCTGCTGTTACATACGCACCAATGTCAAAACGATAAGATGAGTCACTGTTTTCTTTACAATACTTAAAAAACGTGGCACTGATTCATGAAACAAATTCTTGTGATATGTTTGAGGCTTGGTTTTTTCCATGATGCCCCCCTTAAGGCCTTCACTTTAAACCACTGTGTCACATTTCTTTTTAATTAAAAGTGTTGAAGATGTTCATAGATGCAAACAAAACAACGGTATGTCTCAGATGGTGCTTTGGCCACAGACTAATCTTTGGAAAAAATTGAAATCTGTGTTACACAATCATGAAAAAAATTTTTTTAAGTAATCATTAAATGTCCTGATAAGCACCAAACCAGTTCCCCAGGTACTTCCTCTCTGCTCTGGACAGCTGAGAGGGGGCAGCTGCACCGGCCGGGTCATGTGTGAAGTGTTTAAGGTTTTAACAGCTGAAGAAGAAAAAAAAAAAACAAAGCAAAAAAGAAGAAAAAAAAGACAACAAATGCTGATATTTGTAGCTTGTATAGATGTAATAAATACTCTGATCACTCTGATATTGTTATTATTTATAACTGAAATAATTATTCCTTTTAATGTTATTCTGATGATGATGATTATTAATGCTTGCTACAGATTTGACCAGTGGTTTAATCATGTTTATCCATCAAACTGCAACATGAAATAAATTATTCTTTGAACAAAAATCAGTCGGAGGTCGTTTGTAAGCTCGTCGCCACTTTCTTCCTTCTCTGTTTGCGCTCAGCTGAGGTGCGGAGGGCGTTGACCGCTTGAACGCACCAGCTCGCCGTCAACCCAAGCAGTAACTAGGCAACGCGATGGCCACTTTAACTCGGTCCATGCCCTCGTCCCCTCCCTCCCTCTCTCTCTCTCTGGATCCTGTATAGGGGGGGGACATGTGATCCCTTGTTGTTGTTGCTGATGAATTGAAAAGAGGAGCGCTGTGTGATTATTGTCAGCACAAAAGCCTCAAAAAGCTGCTGACGCCTAGATTAGGCAGTACAAAGACGCAGGGACACACACGCACAACACACAAAAAGACATAGGTACAGGCTCTCAGTTGCGCACACAAAAACACGGGGACGAGGCCCGGCTGCCCTCGTTGCCCTACGCTGCTTCTCACTCCCCTGTTCTCTCCTCCGTTCATCCTCTCACACCCCTCCATCACTCCATCGCTGATATTACTCTCCTCCTCCCCTCTTTTATACCTCTACTGTCTCCTCTTCGCTTCCTATCGCACAGATTTTATTTCATCTACCCTCCTCTAACGCCACTTACCTCCCTAACACACACAAACACACACCATGCCCTCTGTGTGTTGGCGCCAAACACTAACTGGCATCACACAATGCCAACCACCATCACCAGCATGGGATTAAGTGCCAGCACTCAATGTGCTTCTTTTTTTCCCCCCTTTCTTTCTTTCTCTCACCGACGCACACACGCAACAAATAAATACTGCCAGACTTCCTGCATAATAAAACAGTTTATAATTCTGTAAAGCTATGTCTCCTGTAATAATCCAGTCTCAATTAACATTTTTTGCCTCTATGTAGAAGTCAGAGGGGATTAAATTAAACAAAACAAAAATTCACAGGAACATTTGCCAAGCACGAAAATCTGAAACCACAAAGATGAGCACGGAGGTGGCTGTCGCTGGCTTTAATGTGACTGCTTTGCATTCAGCAAAACCAAAAGTACCTTCAAGAAGAGGCTGAATAGCCACAAAACAAGGCCATCAAACGCCGCTGTGTCCTTCGCCAACAAATGGCCGCTTGCTCGACAACAGAGACTTCAGCCGCAGGGAACGTCATTTCTACAATCGTGTCTTTGTTTTTTTAGCACAGCGTTTGATTGACAATTTGGTTGTGAAACATCTGATTAGACAGCCACATTAAACACAAACTAGAACTACCAGATTATTTTTTTTATCCTTTCAAGGATATTCAAGGTTTTGTGGAAGTTGGACCAACCAGTCTACACATTCTTTAGTGGACTTGGGCAGGGCATTTGACCAGGTTCCTCAGGAAGTGTCAGAGGGTTTCTACTTCGGTGGTTGCAGGATCACCTCATTGCTGTTTGCAGATGATGTGGTTCTCTTGGCTTAATCAGGTGATGACCTCCAGGTTGCAGCTGAATGTCAAAGGGGCAGGAATGAGACCAAGTCTGAGGTCCTAATGGAAGGGTGGAGTGCCATTTCTGGGTCAGCGAGGAGTTACTGCTCCAAGTGTAGAAGCCTAAATATCATAAGTAGAGTATGAGATTGGCAGAAGGATGAGTGGGGCATCATCAATGATACAGTAAATGTACCAGTATGCTGTGGTGAAGAGAGAGTTGAGTGTGAAAGCACATCTGCCGATTTATTGGTCTAGCTACAGTCCTACAAAAAGAAAGAATGAGGAGGAGGGTCCAGGTAGAGGTCTCTGCTTAAAGTGCCAGTATGACATCATACATCATAAGCCGCTGCAGTATTCTCCTGAAAAACAGGTGTCGCCACGCAGACAATACCACCACATGAGCGCTGATGAAGGAAGAGAAGAAGCCAAGAAAAGACTTTACCGAGTGTGTTCTTTTCCCTCAAAGTCTCAAGTTTTCAAACTCTTGCAACATCCTCCTCTGAATATCTGTATGTCTCTGAGTTTTTGTGCTGCAATATTATTAAAATGGCAATAAAAACTGACACAATCGTACACTCGTGTCGTGCGATGGCTAGGTTCCAAATATCAAGAGGTGCACGACCAGCCAAAGCACCTCAAATACTGTGGTGCATGCCACATGATGGTGTAACATTCAGAGAGCATAAAAACACCCTTAGACTGCTACCCTTGCCACCCGGACCTACATAAATGGCAGAAAATAGATGTATGAATGAATGGTTGGATGACATCTTTTTAAATACTAAACAAAAAAAATCAAACACATTTGTCATTTATATGTCATGTTAACATGTCAGTTATACCCGTCACATCCCCCTGCACTATCACTGTGCACAATGGCTGGTTTGCTCAGTACAACATGTGTTGTTACAAGAGATGAGATTAAAAGTTTGATTCCACTTTGCAGGGGATGTTTTTTCTTCATTTTATTGCTGAAATTTGCAACAACAAAAAAAAAATTCTGTTAGTAGGTTTATTAAAATGTTGGTAAACCAACTTGCTAGGACATCTTGGAAGGTTGTCCAGCTACCCTCCATCCTGGCTGTTGAGGGCAAAAAGAGCTTCAAAGCAAATACAACATAAACATTTGACATCCTAATACTTTGAGCACATTCAAACCTTAGCAATGCTAAGAGGTTGGTGTCATGCAAACGAGTTTCTTTTAGCTTTTGCAGCATCTGCACCGCAGATGGGGTTAATAAAGACACATAAAACAGAAACTTGCAGATTTCAGCTTAAAAAGAGCACAACACAGATACACACGCAAGAAGGCGAAGGGTATCTTGTGCATTAGCTTACTCTGCCAAAGCTTTTCATTTGAACAGGAGGAGCTGAACAGGAGGTGGGGTCACTCTTTCTTCTATATGATCATGTACGCGCACACATGCCGTCTGCCTGTGAAAGCACATCTGAGCAGCGCAACAATAAAACAGCTGTGTTTGTGTTGGCCTGATGATTGTTTCATTCTCAATCACCCCATCATAAGCACAAACACACTTACGCAGACACAAACACACTTACTGTCCACAGAGATGGCATGACAGTGATTCATCTTGGGTAATAGCTGCTGTTATGGAGTAGGGAGACAGTTTATTATGAAGAAAATCTCTCCTCAACATTATTCTAATAGCTGCATCTTCTCTATGTTAACTGCTATTAAAGTGGACTGCAGTGTGTGTGCGTGTGTGTGTTTATTCACATCCACTGCAATACTGGGAGATGGATGCACTAGTCTGGGATGTAAGAGGAATAGAAAGTGCAACACTTAGATTGAAGTTGCAGTTGAAGATAGATTTTTACACTCCAAACAAACGAAAAACCCAAATTGTGCCCAAAGTGCTGACTTTAAGTTATTTGAGAACATGAAAATGAAAAATTTCCAAGTAATTTTGTTGCATAAGTACATTTTTAAAAATTTAATTTAATGGAATCTGGTCAAATACAGTGTATTTGATTGATATACATTCAGTTCATACCAAGCATGTTTTCTTTAATTGTTTGACTAAATAAACCTTTAATTTTATATATTTCTGGAATATTTCACTTGCATTTAACTCAAAACTATTGATGTATACAGATGGAGAGAAACTCTGTTTTCATCTACCAAAATTAAATGAAAGATTATTACTTTTTATCGTTGTTATAACAATGACTGTGTTCATATTTCAGCTTAACAATGATCAAATACCAGATTTTATATGTGGGTATCTGAATTATGATCAAAACATTTTGACTCCACCTTCAGGGAGCAGCAATAAACTGCTCCCACTGCTCATTCATGTTTATGTCGGTCCCTGGTTGTGCTCTGCTGACCACTTTCACGTGTGTGTATGTGTCAAACCCACGTAACCTTCATGCCGAGGATCATCACTGGTAACAAAAGCTGTTTCTGCAGCCGGAACCCAGAGGCCAAACAGCCGTTTTCACTGGAAGAGTCTGAAGAGTGCAAGCTTTGAGGTCTTTGGTAGCTGCGGCTCAGGAAGTAGAGGAGGCCATCTACCAACTGGAGGACAAGGATAGAACTAGTCAAAGTATCCATGAGCAAGCTCTGAGTTGTCTCTGATGTGTGTGTGGGTGTGTACACATGCTAGACAAGGAGCTTAAGTATAGAAAAAAGCACTTGTATGAATGGATTAATGAGGCTTGTAGTAAAAAGCACTTTGAGTGCTCTGTTAGAGTAGAAAAGTGCTGTATAAGTACCAGTCCATTTACCAGGAACAAGCTCATTGCTTTTGGTTTCCAAAATCACAGTGTTGTGGACCATGAATTTCCCCCCATGTTCTGACTGTGAGTGTGGAGTTCGACTCTGAGGTGTCTGAGGGAGAAAATGTGGCACAAACCACCTCGATGAGGGCTGCAATCTTGCCATAACTAAAACTCTACATAACTAAAAAGTCTTTGCTCATCACCACCTTACTGTCCACATTTGTCTCATAAGCAAAGAGGCTGCAGTTTTGACACGATGGAACAGATCGAGTGCACAAATGCAGAAGAGGGCTTCCAAGGAGGGATTTACAAACAGCAGCTGCTTGAGAAGTGCTCTAGGAGACAACATAAAAAGCACAGACATTTCATTACCATGTTATACAGCTGGTGAGGGACCTAAAATGATTGTCCTTATATTTTCAGATCAGATAAAGAAGCACCACCACCGCTGAATCACCCCAACCAACCAAGACAGACACACGAGCAGTAACGAAAGACCAGCATCTCAGAGACAACACAATCCCCTCAACCTCGAACTGGCAGATGGCCGCCCCTCCCTGAGCCTTGGTCTGCTGCACGTTTCTTCCTGTTAAAAAGGAGTTTTTCCTTCCTACTGTCGCCAAGTGCTTGCTTATAAGATGTTGTCGGATTGTTGGAGTTTTCTCTGTATCGTTTTAGGGTCTTTACCTTTCAAAATAAAGTGACTTGATTTGAAAAATCAGAAAATGTAATGACAGAGAATCTTTTTTACCTTTAGAAATAAACAATATACAGCTCTTCTTTTCTCTTTAGCCTGAGTAAAATTACCCAATAATGACTTTTACAAGTGTTCATACAGGGAGTGCAGAATTATTAGGCAAGTTGTGTTTTTGAGGAATAATTTTATTATTGAACAACAACCATGTTCTCAATGAACCCAAAAAACTCATTAATATCAAAGCTGAATGTTTTTGGAA
>NW_024582428.1:419640-424740 GCF_018398535.1 Haplochromis burtoni | reverse complement strand
AGAGATGCACATCACCTAATATGCTTAATTGGTAGTAGGCTTTCGAGCCTATACAGCTTGGAGTAAGACAACATGCATGAAGAGGATGAAGTGGACAAAATACTCATTTGCCTAATAATTCTGCACTCCCTGTACAGTCACTTTCTTGATTACATAATTGTGTTCATTTTTTCAGTATATAATAACAAAAAATGTAACTTCTGTAGCATAAATAATGAATCCGGTTATTAGTTGGACCCCCACAGTCTAGTGAACTTTGAAAATAGATCATAAGCATGGAGAACAACACTTCAGCTCTCAGCCCCTTTAAACTGTGATCACGGCTGCCAATAAAGATGATGTAGTTGGAAACTGACAAGTGTATTTCTTTGTGTAAACTGTCTCTGCTGCACCATTGCAGAACAGAGGTGGCTCTCCCATCACTGTTTGATACTCGTTTCATTGTCTTTTCAGGCAACTCAGGTAGAACCTTGGCACCATCTGACCTCAGTCTGACCTGTTGGAAAGCCAAAATCAGACTCTAATTATTACTTTAACAAACTGACATGAAAGCATCACTCAAATAAATGGCTGACTTAATCGGACCATCACAGCATACAACAATCACTGTTAGCTTGTTGAACAGACTTTAATCAGCCAGCTCTGCAGGTTTATTTGCATCAGTTCTTTAAGATGGCACCCAGGTGAATGGAGCTAATTGTTGTTTGGAACAGCTGCTGTAAAGCACTTTGACTTCTCCCAACACGCACCGCATCCCTGTGTTTCTCCATTAGGTTGGGCTCCCTTTAACCCCAGATTGAGTCTCTTTTCCTTTGTACACCTTTCCTGTAGCATTTTTTTGTCAAACATGAATTGTGTCTGAACAACCCTAGTCTATCATAAACTTAGAGGAAAAACTTTAAGTTGAAAGCATGCATCTCTACATCAATGGGTCTAACGCTTATTGTAATCCACCCATCCATACTTGAGTCATGCGATCCATCCTTTTTTCCCCCTTTCCTTACAAACCGGAATCCATTTCCCCCTCCCTCATTCTTTCCTCCATCCCTCCTTCCATCAGCGGTCTGTTCGCTAATCAAACACCATCTGTCCTTCCATCCCCAACCTGTCAGGAACAGCTGCCAGCCGCTCTCTTAACAACACTTTTAACAACCCTGCCGCATCTTCCACAGCCCGCCGCCCGCCACCTCAACCAGGCAGACGTCGCCAGCGAGGGCCACTGCCTCCTTTACGGGCGCACGCGACCGCAAACGACAGGATCGGTGGTGTGCGAAACCACGCATGTGTAACCTATTAAGAGATCAGGGTGTGAGACTCGCAGAGGAGAGAAGCAGTTATTAAGCAGAATAAAAAGGAGGTGAATGAAAAGGTGAACAAAGAATCAGTCCTACTGACCTCTAATTGAACCTAAGTGAGATGATTATGAAGCACGAGCAAAGAAAATAAAATTCCAGAGAAAGAGGAATAAAGGACAGATAAAACCAAAGAGAGATGGTGCTCAGTAAACGAGTGCAAGTCCAAATAGTAATCAAGGGAAGAATCAGCCGCCTGCTCAAAAAAAAAAAGAGTTTAGAGCTAATGGTGGGAAGTAAAAGCTCCCAGCACTCACACACAAGAATACAATTTCACACACAAATACTGTACAATCACCACTCACGCACCGGCATAAGAACGCAATTAGCTTAAACTCACAAACACGTCTTGTTGCGCAAACAATTCAATCATCCCTCACAAACACACACATCTTGAATATAATTAACAATACATGTTCACCCAGAACACACACACACACACAGACACGCACACACGCTGCACAAACTGCACTGCTGTTGTCGTGAACATGCCAAGACATTTTCAAGTGTTATATCCTGAGGAACTTCCCCAACCAATCATTGGCACATAGGCCAGATGTTCACTGGTGCTTCAATGCAATGTTCTCCTGGCACTCGCATGCATTTATACACAGCGTAACATTCGCTGGCTTCTTTGTCTGTCTCCCTTTACGCATACGAGCTTTTGAAATGAAACTGAAACGCCAAGGCTGCACTTTTTCATTGCATAAAGGGAAGAGAAAAATGGGTTTAAGGGGAGAAAAATAGGAGGCAACAATAGGACAGATGAAAGAAAACCTTAAGAGATAGTCGTGAATAGAAGTCTAAGAAACAGAAGTCAAAGGCAGAAAGGATTAAGAGAAAAAGATTCCTACTAGTAAGTACGGATGCAGTGGTTTATGTGGGGCGTTCAGGTAGGTGCTAATACCTTTCTATACCACCAAGAAGGAAAGTTCATGTACAGCCTCATAGCTGTTAATGATTACAGTGAACCGTACCAATCAAAGGTTTGGACATACCTACTCGTTAAAGGGTTTTTTTTTCTGTATTTTCTGCATTGTTGTACAAAACTGAAGACATGAAATGAAATGAAGATACAAAATTGAAAAGGTCTCCAGATCGATTGCAATAAGTTCTCATCATCTGAAATTCTCATTGTGATGAAAATCGCTGATGTTACTCTGACAAAATGTTCTACGTTTAATAGCCTTCCCTGAATGAGCCATCATTTTAACAACACCCCCACATTTTCACAACCCCAATCTAAGCTAGGCTGTTAGTTTTAACTTAGTTTAACATTTACAGTCGTGTGGAAAAAGAAGTACACCATCTTTCAATTCTAAAGTTTTACATTTCAGGATATAAGTTTTTAAAAAATCTGATCTTTACTATGTTCTGAACTAATTTAAATGCAGCCTCAGATGAACATATGACATATTACACAGTGTCATTTATTTAAAAAAATATAGTAGAAAACATAAAAATAAAAAACTAAACCAAAATGCCAAAACAGTGTGTGAAAAACGAAGTACACCCCATGATTCAGTAGCTTGTAGAACCATTTTGCAGCAATAAAATTGTTTTCTGTATGACTTTTTCAGTCTCTCACATATCTGTGGAGGAATTGTGGCCGTCTCTTCTGCATGTCACTGCCTCAAATCATTGAGGTTTGTGGGCATACGTTTATCCACCGCTCTTTAAAAGGCCCACCACAGCATTTCAATCAGGTTGAGGTCTGGACTTCAGCCAGTTCGAGCCAAGTTTAGCTGTCAGACACACGACCTCACAATTCTCTCTAGAATACTTTGGTATACAAAGGAGTCCCAGGTCCTGTGGCTGCAAAACCAGCCAAAATCCTGACCCCTCCGCCACCGTGCTTGACGGTTGCTATAAGGAGTTTGTGCTGAAACGCTTTTTGTTTTTTGCCAACACTTATGGTCAAACATCTCCACTTTGGTTTCTTCTGTTCAAAGAACGTTGGCCCTCATTTACTTATACATGCATGGAAACATACTTACTCTACAGACCAAATAAGTACGTACACAAAAATACTGTTGTGTATCTGAAACATGCGCGTCAGTCTATGCTGTTTTTACCAGCATGTGTATGTTGCTGGGTATCGTCACTGATTTCTAGAATCGATTCGCTTCCGATTCATAAGGTCCCGAATTGTTTCGATCCACGATTCGATTCAATTCGATTCGATTCGGGGAAATTTTGCCTCAGTCAGAAATATTATAATTCAGATCATGCATCAGTACATTTCCATATTTTTATATCTATAAAAAGAAAGCTGACACTTGCGAGACTTTATCAAAGGTGTGAGCATCACAGCAGATGCCTTTGTGTCAAAGTAGCTGAGGATAAAACACAGAAAAACATGAAGGTGATTTTCCTGGCCTGGGATTTATAAAAATTATTCTGCAGTAGATCAAAAATGAAAGAAAACCATTACTCGACATTCAGTAGCCTATTGAACAGCAGAAATTAGGTTTTCTGTTCGGAAGTAAGTAAAAGGAAAAAAAAAACAGCAGCCGACAGCGCTGTAAACAACGGTAGACTGGTGCATAACAAGCAAGCGAATAATGCAGAAAACAGATTTTTAGACGGGAAACTGTTCTTGAAGTATACAGAGAGAGAGAGAGAGAGAGAGAGAGCTGAGCATGAAGTGTGACTTTATCGTGGTGGAAGCAAAACAGCAAAAGTCAAAGGGAGTCCATGACTATGTTTATGTGAAGCGTAGTTTGGAGCTTCTTTTGCTGCTGGTTCAGTCAATGTTGTTTGGAGAGAGATAAAAACCTGCAGCTTCAGAATCTAGTGCAAAACGGGCGTCAACACAAAGCACAGACCCGCCGACGGATCAGAATCAGTGAGCTGTCGGCTTTCAGCCCCGACCGTGAAAGTGCCGTCGAGTAAGAAAGGCGACATCTCACTGATTCTGATCTGTTGGCAGGTCCGCGCTTTGTGTTTACATATTTGTGCAGAATCCGTGTACCTGCTCTCATTTACTGTTTTAGCTGTTTGGTGGTTGCTGAAATTTAGTGAGGTTTAACCTGAGATTCTGGAGTTTCGGGCAAATTAAATTTATATTAAAATATAGATTCAGGAGTTTAATGAATCGATATCACATTATCCAAGCTAGAATCGATTTTAATCGATAAATCGATAATCAAAACCCACCCCTAATCACAATCATTCTGATTAATAGGTACATAAACATTTTGTGTACTAAAATATTTCTCGAAGGAAAGTGCAAAAAGTGGTGATGTTGTAAGGTGTTGTAAGAGGGAAGTCAGCACCACTAAGACGAGAAACCAGGAGAAAGTCTGACTGAAGAAACTGAAACAATCGTGCCCAAGAGGAAGCCACAGAAGGTGCAGATTTCCAAAGTGTCCACCATCACCAAGAGTATGATTGAAATAACAGCAATTCTTGATATAATTTCCCCTGAGACACTCGCTATGGCTCAAGTAAAGAAAAAAAAAAAGACTAAATCATGCTTTCATGTGGAATTTCCGGTATCTCTCACAGTAAAGCAAAGAGGTAGTGTGGTGTTTTAGTGAAACATTGGTATCTGATTACCTGGCCTCCACATTCACTTCAACTAAACCCAACTGAGGTTGTTTGTAAGGAACATGACTGCATTGAATCAGAATATGGGCCACATACACATTAAACCTATCCCTATATTTTCATTTCAACTCATTCTAAATACATATATCCATCCAAATATGGATTTTTGCAGATGATGTGGTTCTGTTGGCTTCAT
>NW_024582428.1:392518-417328 GCF_018398535.1 Haplochromis burtoni | reverse complement strand
GGGAACTTGCACAATCGGTGGCTGACTAAATACTTTTTTGCCCCACTGTAGGTGTGCCCTGAGAAATGATCAGGTGTGCAGTGGAAGATTATCTGGTTCCACCTGATTAGTACTCTAATCGGCGTGAGTAGCAGGCAGAACAATTGCATTCTCTTCCACTAGAGGGCAGTGCATCTACCTGCTTTAATTAAATGGGTTGCCAACTGCCAATAAAACACAAGAAGACGAAGAAGAAATAGTCATGCTGTGAGACGACGCAGCGAGTAATAGCAATAGATAAATATCTGAAAAGAAAAAGTAATCAGTCTGACATGGGTCCTGGAGAAAATTCCAACCCAAATGAAGGCCCTAGCATGAGTAGTGGTCGGAAGAAAGTAAAATAGGTATACTGGGGACAAACCGAACCAATTCTGCAATATCTGGTGCGCGGGGAAAAATTCTCTATATGCTTTTTGTTTGGTGGTGTGCTGTGTGTTTTTTCTAATGTCAAATATGTGCCGTGCCTCCAAAAGATTGGTAAACATTGGGCTACAGTATGTTTGTAAAGGCGGACAGCATGGCTACAGTAGGTGCTTGATTTTATACACATGTAGCACTGGGACTGATAACACCTGTCCTGAAATGAAGAGGTGTGCAGTAATACTTTTGTCCACATAGAGTATGTAAAACTGCTTCAGCACTATTCAGATGTAAAGTCGGTTAAAAGAGACTAAAAAGATGTTAGTGAAGTATGTTTCACTCTAGTGCCATCCAAGATGCAACTCAGAGCACTGCCTATTAACTGAGTTAATTTAATTTTCCATCCAACATCTCTGAAATCACTTCTCCCAGGTAATCTATCGCAAGTCTTTTGGTTATATTATTGCAAAGTTCGAATTTTTTATTGCTGGTTTTGTCAGGTATTATATTACTTATTTTATTCTTTTGTATTTCGTTGTATTGTACACATCTGTAAAAGTATTTTGCTGTGAAGTTTTTGGACCTTGATTTTTTTTTTTTTATTCCAAGCATTTTATGACATCTATAACAGTTGAATGATGAACAGCTGAATGATCCATTACAGTGACTTCACTTCTTTTACTTTGAACCCTTCCTTTGACTGAAGTTCTCTTTACACTCAGTATTACTGAATCGCTGCACTTGCAGACACAGTCTTGACCAGACAAAGGTTCTACTATTAAACTGTACACATAAAAGTTTTTCATATAATTACGAGCATATTGAATTTGACTGTCCATGCTCACACTTACATGGACTGTGCTTTTGAAATAATACTAAAATCACTTATCTGTAGTACTGTGCACAAGCACTGAGCCACCCCTCATAGGGATACAGGTGCAGCGATATACTGAAGAATGTGCAGACATGGACGTGTGCAATGGCATCAGCCACACACGGGTAAAATCAGTTTAGTTTGGTTTGCAGTTATTTCAGTAATTTAATCCATTAATGGCTTTACTTAAACCTAATAATAACCTAACAGTGATATTATAAAACGTGCACATAATAGCATTATGTGGTTTTTCTAAAAATCTTTCTGTTATACTCATTATCTTTCTCTTTCTTTGGGTTACTTGGTTTAGGGAGGTTGCTGTTTTCTGTCTGGGCAAAAGGCACGGCCAAGGGCTGTGGACTTTGAAAACACAATAGCTATGCCCCAATTCATAGGCCGCATCCTTCAGAGGACCCGGCCTTTGCCGTCTATGTGGCCTGGGTCCTTCGAAGACCGAAAGTGCCAGAAGTGCGAGGCTGTGAAATAGGACTGTCTAGCCTTGAGATTTGCTTCACCAGCTGTCTCGGTGGAGTTTAACAAACTTAGCCATCCCCTCCTTGCTTGCTAATAAAAAACACAACATTGGAGTAAATTCTCTACCATTTCACACTTCTGTTTAATCAGTTTTCTGTTTGACATTTATTCAGCTGTGTGAAAACTAAACTTTAATTCTCAGCCAAACAGATTGATTCATGAACAAATAAAACACTGAAAAAAGCCAAACATTAACATTTTTAAGTTATTGAAGTGACTTATATATCATGTTTAACCTGAGTAGTGAAAGACTGCGGGAGGTCTGAAAACGAGTCCGGTGTTCTCACCAGCTCTAGTGAGCATAGACCTCTCGGTCAGCTTTGAGCTGGTGAGTAACACACGTCTTCAAAAACATCGGAGCACTTTTGCAAATATGTGATATCTTGATAAATCAAGCAGATATTTGAAGTTTACACAGCTACATTCTCACCTGAAAATATCTTAAAAGTTTATTTTGTCACCCAGAAAGAGTAATATTAAAACAAATTAGACTGGAATTGGCTGGGCCGCGCTATGAATTCTGGGATTGGTTGGGCTATGAAGGATAGACCTGATTCAAATTTGGGGAAATGACGGATGCATTTGTCGGCCACATTTGGAGCAGCCTTTGAATTGGGACAGCCTTCGTCGCCTGGCTGTGATGTAATCGGCCTTCAAATGCGGCCTCTGAAGGATGCGGCCTAAGAATTTGGACATATCTATTGGACATACCTGCTCAGCAGGACCAACCAAATGCTTGTCAGAAATGGGAGTGTTTTAGGTTTAGTTATATTATGTTGTATTTACTTAGTATTGGTGTTTGTTTTTGTTTCCCCCTACTGTGTGTAACTGATTTGGCTCAACCACTGTGTCTTTGTGCTTAGGTCAGTTTGTGAGTTGTGTCTGCTTTGTTCGATTAAGTTTCTGGAAGTTACTTTTTGAGTAGTTATATTTAGCTGACCTGTTTTATGGGCCCACTAATGAAATTTTGAACTGTGTCTTTTTGAACGTTTTGGGGGGATTAAATTTAAAAAGTACATTTTGAAGACATTTTCCTGTGTCCTCTATACCTTTGCTGCTTTGTCTCTCATAATGTGTATATGTCTACTGTACGTATATACCACAGTATATACAGTACATAGACATATATAAGGTTAGATCATTCTAACAAGCTTGAAAGTCAATATTTGGTGCGGCCATCTTTATTCTTTAACACACTCTGAACTCTCTTAGGCAGCTTTCTTGTCAAGTAGTCTTCAGGAATAGTTCTCCAGGATTCTTGAAGGATATTCAAAGCTCTTCTTTGGATGTTTCTTCCTTTTGTTCTGTTCTCTGTCAACATGATCCCACACTGCTTCAATAATGTTGAGGTCCAGGCTCTGGGGAGGCCAATCCATGACTGATAGTGTTCCACTGTGTGTTTTTCTATCCAGGTATGATTTTACTGGACTGGGAGTGTGTTTGGGATCATTGTCATGCTGAGAGATGAAGTGGTTGCCAGTCAGATGCTTCATCTTGCATTCTGTGTTAATGTGTGTAATTGTGCAGCCCCAAATCATGACAGAGCCTCTACTGTGTCTTACAGATGGCTGTAGACACTCACTGTTGTACGTCTCTCCTGACCTCCTCCATACATGCTGACAATGATTTGAACCCCATATCTGGATTCGTCAGGTCTGCTGTCACTGATTTTTTGTCCAGTTCTTGTGTAATTGTCACTCCTCAGACTTTTCTCCCAGTTTGCCTCTCTTAAAAAAAGCTTCTTAACGCTCACCGCTGCACTGAGACAATTTCTGATGAGGCTTCAGTGAATATTAGATGGATCAGCTGAAGCTCCAGATGCATCTCTCAGGTCCTGTGCCAAGTCTTTGCTGAAATTTCTTCAGGACAGAACTTTCAGATACTATTAATATGCTGTAGATTGTTTTTAGTCCTCCATTTGTCCAGTTTTCTCAATTTTATAAGGACATACTGCACACCACGCTGATATGCCAAGTTTTTAGCTAATACCTCTTTGGAAATCACCTAGTTGGTACAAAAATATGATTTTATGTCTGTCAAACTGATTCATTTTTTCACAGATTCAGCTAAAGAAAAAACTTTCAATGATTCATAGTTCACTGTTGAGTGGCTTAACAAACAAAAATGTCTGACCCTTTGTTAGCAAAATATCGAGAAATGAGGAGTGACTCAACACTTTTGTGCAATGCAGCATATTGTGCTTACAAAGAAATTCATATCTACATAGATGGATAGTTGGCTGGTAAAAACTAGCTGCAAACTTGTACCATTATGCAGCCACTCAGATTTTTGTACCTATCTAATTTAATGAATGGTCAGAGCCCCTCAAAAAAGATGACCATTCAAAGCATCCCAGTTGTCTTTTTCTTCAAAGAATGACTTAATTAATTAATTAAAAATGATATTTCGAGGACACCTGTGTCTTTTTTTACTTTTAGTGCTTTTTAATTAATGCTACCTGATAAGCTGTGCTCCATAGGTGTGTAAAGTCATTAAAACAATGTCACATTGTCAAAAATAACACTGAAGCAAAAAAAAAAAAAAAAACTGGCTATAAAACAATTTTGTCATTGCAGACCACTTCAAAGATTCAATGAGAGGAAGTAATGCTTTTAGATAATAGCTTTTAGAGGTTATAACATGATGAAAGTTGGCTATAAAAGATCAAAGCTTTTAAACTTTCAGTTGATCGAAAGATATTTTTTTATTTTGACTGCCTGTTATCAGTCAGTGTGAGAGCAGCGACTGGACACCCTGTGATGGTAAAATTCATCCGAGCAGAGAAAAGAGACATCTGGTGGGGAAATCAATAAAGGCTCCCACAGAGCGCATACGGGAGCTCGCACACACATTAATACATGCTCATACATAAACACACTTCCAGTATTTGCTTGAGGGAGTGTGTCAGCCACGTGTCTCATGTCCAATACAGGCATTAAGTCTGTCAATAAGAGCCTTTCAAGAATACCAGGGGTTCTACCAACTGACACACAGATGAAATATTTTTCATCTGCACACCCACAAAGACTAACTTCATCTTCATATTTGTCCTCTAACCAGACAAGTGGAGGACATGCACGGGGCTGTTCCATTTAAATCTACATCACCCCACCCCTGCTGCCACAGGTCAGAGAAGGGACGTTAGGTCAACCCTTTTAAGTACTGTATGTGTTCAAAAGGTAATGTCAAACTCCAGAGTTGAATTTTTGACATGGCTCAGTGGTTAGTGCCTCAAAGCAGGTGCATATTCTCCTCATGCCAGTGTAGTCACTTCTCCAGGAGCTCTTGTTTCTCCTGCTAGTCAGCAAAACCTTCTCTGGGCCACGATACTCTGCCAAAAGAGATTTTTGAGTTCAAGGGCTTTACTGTAAACTTTTTTTTAAAATTGACTTTTAAACTAAAATGAAATGCCAAAATTTTAGTAAACAAATAAATACCACTTTTATTTAGTGTTTTATTTACTTATTTAATGCTGTAGCAGGCATTTAAGGCCCTGGGTGAAATGACAAAAGTAGCAACACAGAGCAGGGTGAGAAGCTCAAACAATCACTCGCAATTATTTAAACAATCAAAATAGTTACTGTTTTTTAATGATATTCAAATAATTTTAGCATGAACCTAGCTGGTTATGAATCTTCTACCAAAACATCTACTTTTAAAAACTTAGTCCAAATCTTGTCTCAAAGTGTCAGGATGTGAAAGCATATCTTTGGCTTTGGTTTGGTTTAGCAGTGCGGACTTTTATATCTCTGCATGTTGTCATTTTTTAAAACACTTGTATAGTTAAAGGAAACTGTTAAACTGGATAACAAAAGAAATGTCAGGCTCCACCCAAAAACTGCAGCTGATAAACAGTGTCTGAAAGTCATCTCCTTACGAAATGCCAGCATAGATCTTATACGGACTTGAGAGGTGCTTCTTGTCCTACAGAAGACCTTCGGAAAAAATCTTGAGGCATGCGGTGCTTGTGGACAAATGCGCATGTGACTGAAGACTAATAATGGGCAGAGTCTCTTAAGCTCAGTATCTGTGCTATGCCATTGTTAAAACCCCAGAGTGGGTGTAGGAATTTCATTTATCAAGACGTGGAAAGAGCTCCTAGAAGACCCCTCTTCAGAAACACACACAAACACTATAAATAACAAAACGAGAGAGCAACTGCTTGAAGTATGAGAGTAAAGTTACAATAATAATAAGAAGAAGAAAAGGTTTTTTAAGCATAAAGAAAAAAGAAAATCAACCAGCAGAAGAAGATAAAATGAAAATAATGGGCTGTTTGATAACTAGCATTAAAGACGAGCGACAGAGGGGGAGGAATCTCAGGCCTCCCGTACTTGTCTGTCCACACACAGACAGACTACAAATAAGCTTGTGCAGATTCTTTGAACTTGCAGTGGTCAAGGTTCACTGGCAGGTCAGCTGAGGACTGAGGGAACAGAGCATGGAAAATAAAAGAGACACGGACACACACAAAGACACTTGTGGACAGCTGTCAATTGGCAGCTAAGCAAGTCTGAGGTGAAACAATGGGGTCGAAGGAGGACAGCAAAGTTAAAACAAGGTTAAGCTTTCAGGTTGTAAATCACTATGAGACATGGCAAGAGGCTTATGCAGGTTTAGATTATTCACATTCCACCGCCACCAATTATTTTTTCCAATCATTAGTGCAAACAATATAAACTGAAGACAATGAGCAAATTCAGTCTCTAAAACACTGAAATGGACTTTAAAAGCGGAAAGCTTGAGCAGTGCTGGTCAATATGTTGGACACATCTAGTTACTAACAAAGCCCGTTGTATGGCTTTGTTATGTTGCCATACAACAAGGCTTGTTAACTATGTAATAAACAATAAAGTTCAAACAAAACATGATATGTCTGGAAATTTTAGTTTCTTCATTCAACCTTTTGATCCAGGCGTTGCATTCATCATGACGTTATCGCCTGAAACTTTTGCGCCTGAAGTCTTTCCACGTATGCCGACCACTTGCATTGCAGTCCAAGTAATCCCAAACCATTTCACCTGGGGTTAAGTTATAGTGAAGGCCAGGGCACCTCACTCATTCCTAGTCAGGTAAAACTGACTTATGTCTAAATGCCAACACCAACGGGTCAAGTCTCAGTTGGCCAGGTCACTCTTGAAGGAGAGCTTTTTTAATCGCAGTGAGATTTTTACCTGGACAAATAAACTACAGGAAAAACATGCTATATCTTTAGTGTTCATAGGATAATCATTTAAAAATATAAACCTTGGGCTACCATTCCCACATGCTTACACAAATCCCAGTCCTAATGAGGACAAACATACAATCATTTAGTGGTTTAATATGAGCACAAAACCTACAACAAAAAGCAGATGAAAACCAGCCAAAAGAGACTTTGGAGCAATCGCCACAATGATGGTACTTTAGAAATACAGTGGCTTGGCAAAAGTATTGCATTTTGGCCAAAAAGTTCCATTTTGGTCTCATCTGACCAGAGCACCTTCTTTTTTTCCTTTTTTTTTTGACCGCCTGTCCTGTTTGGTTCTTTTGCCATCAGAATTATTGTCTGAAGGTAAGGAGAGAAGCCCAATGGAATTACTTTACCATTGAACCATCCCTGCCTTGCCCTATTGGTCCATTTGATTGACCTTTGTTGTTATTATTTATTTTATTTTATTTTATTTTCAGTTGTTACAGATGGGACAGACATAACCATGGGGAGGGAGGGAAACAAAGACGAAGAGGAATAGTTTGTTTGCTGTGTCCCCCACATGGCTTGTGGCAAACTGCAAACGGGACTTCTTATGGTTTTCTGTTAACAATGGCTTTCTTCTTGCCACTCTTCCATAAAGGCCAACTTTGTGCAGTGCATGACTAATAGTTGTCCTATGGACAGATTCCCCCACCTGAGCTGTAGATCTCTGCAGCTCGTCCAGAGTCACCATGGGCCTCTTGGCTGCATTTCTGATCAGCGCTCTCCTTGTTCAGCCTGTGAGTTTAGGTGGATGGCCTTGTCTTGGTAGGTTTACAGTTGTGCCATACTCCTTCCATTTCTGAATGATCGCTTGAACAGTGCTCCGTGGGATGTTCAAGGCTTGGGAAATATTTTTGTAGCTTAAACCTGCTTTAAATTTCTCAATAACTTTATCCCTGACCTGTCTGGTGTGTTCTTTGGACTTCATGTATGATTTTCGTTCCACTTCTCAAGTGTACACCACTTTGTGTTGGTCTTTCACGTGGAATTCCAATAAAATTGATTCATGTTTGTGGCTGTAATGTGACAAAATGTGGAAAAGTTCAAGGGGGCCGAATACTTTTGCAAGCCACTGTATCCACAGATAGAAATGATGGCTACAGAGTTACACTGACTGCTCATTACTGTTTCTGTTACCTGCTAAAGTTCAGGCTCTGACTGCAGGCTCAGCTTTAACAGCACAATGGATTCTTCGCTAATCATGTATTAGCATGTTTGTGCAGATTCTTGCAAATAGCCAAAGTTGTGTTGTTTTTGTCTTGCCCTGTTTTTGTTGCAGTTTACCACCATCTCATTGCCCTTTCTTACAATAAAGATAAAGGTAATGTCCCTATCTTCACTCTATAAAAGTTTTAGGTTGCTCCACCAATTTCCTCCTTGCTGAATCAGCTGAATGCAGCGCAAAGATGCAGGGAGAAAAGGGTAAGTTTGATGTTTTTTTCTGCAGATAACTGAAGAACCATTGTAATGCAAGTACAGACATAATTGTAACTGTAATATAATTACTGAATTCAGTACAGTAAGATGTTGTAATACTGCTTTAAAATGTAATATAATTGCAATAATGTGTTATTTTGGAACTTATAACATCTTATTGAAAAATGTAATATATGTTACTGAAAAATGCATTGTAATTACATGTTACGTTTAATCTGTTATTGTGAATACAGATTTCAATAACAAGCTAATTTACTGTGTTATTGAAAAATGTACTGTAATTGCAATAACACATTACTTTGAAAGCCCACACACACGGACCAGTACCTCCTCTTTGACTCCCATCACCCTTTGGAACACAAACTTGGAGTAATTAGGACCCTACACCACCGGGCAGAACATGTTCCCTCTAAGCCTGAAGGAAAAAAGAAGGAACACACACATGTAAAGGAAGCACTCAAAACGTGCGGCTATCCTAAATGGGCGTTCTTAAAGTCAGCAAAGAGGCACAGAAAAGAAGACCAGACACCAGCGAGGGAGGATAAGAAGGACAGACGCAACAACATTGTCATCCCCTATGTAGCCGGTGTATCAGAGAAACTCAGGAGAGTTTTCTCCAAGCATGACATCCCGGTGCATTTCAGACCCAGCAACACGCTCAGACAAAAACTGGTTCACCCGAAAGACAAAACGCCAAAACACAAACTTAACAATGTGGTGTATGCTGTACAGTGCAGCGAGGAATGCCCAGACCTCTACATTGGAGAGACCAAACAGCCACTTCACAAGCGCATGGCACAACACAGAAGAGCCACCTCCACAGGACAAGACTCAGCAGTCCATCTGCATCTTAAGGATAAAGGACACTCTTTCGAGGATGCCAATGTTCACATTTTGGACAGAGAGGACAGATGGTTTGAAAGAGGAGTGAAAGAAGCCATCTATGTCCACTGTGAGCGACCATCTTTGAACAGAGGCGGGGGTTTACGACACCAACTCTCTGCCATCTATAATCCAGTTTTGAGATCCCTTCCCAGACGCCTTAACGCCCACTCACATCCTGGGCCATCTGATCTCAGGAATTCGCATGATAAGGTGGGGCCAGGTTTCACAATGAACTCACCCGAAACTCTGGCTGATTGGGACCCACACCCAATTTCACACCTTGGCTCAGGTGATTAGAGGATCATCAGGGGGTCCTTTTGTCCCTCTGTGGGGGGTACTCCCACTAGGTTTATATCTGGGACTCTCCACCATTTGACCTTAGAACTGAAGAAGCTTCTCGGATGAGAGGTGAAACGTCTTCAAGCAACTTAAAGAAGTCCAGACGCTTTTCTTTGAAAGCTCCTTTGACTACGATGACCTGGATGACTGAGAACCTTCACAGACATTACTTTGAAATGTGTTATAACCAACACTGGTGGGGACAGATGCATCAATGGCTAGCATACAATCGCACCATTTTATTGATGTCCACTACTTTAGCAAGCCAATGCTCTCTGTTCAGTACCTGTGGAGCCTGGTTATCAATTTGGACTCTGCAATATCTTTTTTTATGTAACATGCCTTTTACTTATGTAGAAGGCATTGTTGAGCAGAAGACATGAAACACAGCTCTTCATATTTATAACGTCACCTTTTTTCCCCCCAGTGTCTCACAAATATGCAGCAGTATTTAAGACTACGCAGAATTCTTCATAATTTCTAGGTAAAAGAGACATTCGTGGAGCATTAGTGGTTGTGAAGAGAATTCTCAGAAATGCACAAATGCACAACTCAATAACGCCACTACAACTCTTTACTTCACTGCAAAGGTCTCAACACAGGATTTTTCTCTGCTTCTTTGGTTTGGATCAGTTTGAAAATCCGGCACTTAAAGGAGGATTAGAAAAGCTGTCCACAATAGAAACAAATCCAGGCCTCTGTAGCAAGATACTTTCGTAAACCTCATACAAACATGACAACTTTAAAACCAGCTTTTAAGAACTGTCTGGAGGTGCCACAAAAATGGTATCATAGCATAATAATCCAGGCATTTTAACAATATTTGTAATATGTACAATATTTTTTTCTGTCACTTTAAAACAAGTTAATTACAAAATCCAACGACCACAAAAAACAATACAAACTGTCCTTTGAAATGAAAACAAACATCAATCAATTAAACAACATAAATATAAGTGCCAAGGATTTTTTTTTTGTCTGTTTGCTTTTTTTTACTCTAAGCCTCTTACAGTGCCAGGGCACTTTTCTGTATAATTCAGCAGGACACGCTGATGCATATTGCCATGTAATACTCTTACTGCTCCCTGCCTTTTCTTGGCAGTCCATATGAGATAAAGTGAACACAGACCAGAGTCCGGCACTACAACAGCGACAGAACAGACAAGCCAAAGGTATTGTTTTTGTCAAACAAGCTGAACCTTTGACAAGGATAACAGAGACAAACATATGATGGAAATAAAGAGTTATTAAATTACTGGAAGATTACATTGCATGAGCCTTAACGATCACTATTCTACTAAAGTAGAGCACAGCAAAGAGAGTGTTATTGTGTTTTGTTTTCTTTTTTGTGGTCATTTCATTTAACTCATTCAGATATTTTTACACATTATGCCAAAATGCACCAACATTTGCAGCGTTTATCTTTCTCTGATAAAACTTCCCCAACAAAACAACTTAAGTTAGCTCCAAGTGGGCACACATGTGTGATCAAATTATGGTGCTAATAGAAAATAAAAGTAGAGCAGTGTTTTATTATAATCTCAAACTCTACAGATGATCTTTCTCTGAACCTTACCTCAGCTGATCTACTCCTAAATTCACTGTGATAGATTGGCTGTAAAAAAACAGCCAATCTAAGTGACAAAGGCACCACCCCTTTGTGTTGAGGGTGTTTTATTATCATTATTATTAATATTATGATAACAGTAAGAACATGTCTAATTCTGCCAAAAACTCTTGCGGTAGCAACAACTCTGGCCTGACAGCTATATCAGATATATTTCTGTCAGGTACAAAATTGAAATCCTTATTAAAAACAAAATCAACAAGCTCTCAGGAAGCTTAAAACTCCACCAGGCAGCTCATTGTCTTTCTCTTTACAACATGTTCTTTAAAGATGTAATACATTTTTGATTCAACTTGAAAGAAAGGCAGGTGTGAAATCTAAAAGTGAGGTCAGAGGTCAAATGTGACTTGATTTTTAGATGCAAACTATATTGTGATCGTCACAAAACCCACATGTCAATATCATTTCCTTTTTACCAATACAAAAAATGTAGTGTAATTTTAAAGATAAAATACATTTTATGAAAATTTGACCTTATTTGGCCCCATCTATCATTCCCTATATGCCTAAATGTTGTCAGTACAAACACTGGCAGTAAGAAATATAGTTTTAAATGAATTTCAAAACTTTTTGAGCTATTGTGTTTACAGACAGGATGACACGGACACAAGCAAAGACATGACCTCCTTGGAGGAGCTAATAAAACAGAACTAAAAATACACTGAAGCCACAGCAACTTTTAACACACAGCACAGCAGCTCAACTCTAGTCACTCACCAGACTAGTTAACCTAGTAAAGGACCGAGGTACTGACCACAAAGACACGGGTGGACCAAGTCTTCATTAAGACCAGGGTAACTGGTGTCTTTAAGGGCATAAATACATGATGTGCTTCCATGTGGTCTTTGACCATGGGATGATTTGTGTTACCAATGTAAACAGTATACCTATATTACCACCACCCTATCCTTCGGTCTCCTTCTAGAGAGACCTACATAGACACAAACACTGCATTCAAGTCAACATTTTGAATAAGCAGTGTTAAAATATATGAAGCTTGTGATAGAATCGACTTTATCATTAAACTCATCTGTACAGTTTCAGTTTCTTGACAGTTAACACGTAAAAGTTGCCTTAAGGGCAGCAAAGCCAAGTTTCAGGTTTAACATTGGTAAGGTAACATGTGACAAGTGTTTCTTGATTGTAAAAATCTCCTGTTACTCACAATAATGTCACTATTTCTCTTCATGATGTTTTTGATCAGGACTATCTGCTGTAGTGTGTGACCAACTAATGTTTGCTCTGATTATTGTACGTTTCATGTTTACCTTACAACATAAACTTAATAAGCAGTGTACAGATACAACAGATGATGTACTACTATAGTGTAGTAACACAGCGAGTTCTATATTGCAGAAAGCCGCTAAATAAAACACTTTTCTAGTACAAAGACAGACCAAGTTCCAGAGACGCTCAAAATAAGACTGCATGCCAGGAATTAACAAAAAAACTGTTTCATAAATTTAATCTGAGTTTTAGCATTTGGTGACTTAAGGACATAATCTCCCCAGAGACTGCATACTCATCCTCTTGCAAATCCGACTTTTCCTCAAACGTACCCCCTCTTCTCCCCGCCATCTTTGGACCACGAGCTTACACACAACGCACACGCAAAAATTGTTTCCATTTGCTTCATCAGAGTTCAGCGCTGCTCCTGTTGGTCCCTGTTAACCAGAATGTACTGTTACAAGCGTCAGCACTCTTGGATTTTTTTGAAGATGAAGAAGTTTAACTGGTGTCATTTCAATAAGTCATCCAGCTGTGTCTGTGCAACTGCAGCTGTGTGTGCGCGTGCATATTATTTGGCCTTTTCTTTTATGATTTTCTGCAAATTTTGGATAAACATTCATCAGGAATTTGAGAAACTTTACTAATATTGCATTGAGATAAATGAGAAGTTTTTTAAATGTGCAAAATTGGAGCCAACCCAAAAAG
This sequence comes from Haplochromis burtoni, assembly GCF_018398535.1. Taxonomy (NCBI): domain Eukaryota; kingdom Metazoa; phylum Chordata; class Actinopteri; order Cichliformes; family Cichlidae; genus Haplochromis; species Haplochromis burtoni. Next base: position 404,062 of record NW_024582428.1, on the reverse strand, counting down.
TGAAATCCACTAAATATTAGGGGGCACAGTGGTTAGCTCAGATAGCCGCACACACTGCAGCAGATAGAGCTATTACAAGTCTCCTTTGCTCTCCAGGTAGTTGAAGGAAGAGGGCAGTAACACAAACTGACAAACAAGATGGCTACCGCATGCCTTCCTGATGGGAGCCTAAATTGAGTGGACGCAGGTCTCAGATAACCCCGGCCGTGTGTTACCAGCGAAAGATTTTAAGAAGACACGCCGAGACGATATTCAGTGATTGAATGCGGTCCTGCCACACCCCCCACCCCAGACACCGGCTTGTCATTATAACACAGTTTCTCCTTGAGAACTAAATCTACTTATGATTGTTTTTTTTATATTTCTTTTTCATATATTCCTTATTGTTTTCTTTAATTCAGAACGACAATCTGGACATCGTAATCCATCATGGATTTAACAATTTCCCCATACGCTCCGCTGCCCCTCCTAGAGCCAAATAATCGTAATGATTTAGGACTTCGGGTATGACTCGAGGGGGACAGAAAGGAAAGAGAGATAAAAAAGAAAAAGAGAAAGCAACCCCAAAAAAAAGAGTGGAAAAAGAAAAAGATGATGTTCTAAAAATGACATTATGACAAAGAGAGAATAGAGATAAAGAGTGGGGGAGGGACAAGTTCGACAAAGTCTCTTAGTAATCAAGCAAGAAGTAAAACAAGGTTGTGATATTCATAAATGGGGCCCGAGCTGTGTACCCACCACCACATCCTCACCCCCACCCTTTCCCTTTGGCCTTGATAGTATTAGAAAAATGAAAACCAAATCTTTAGATTAGAAAGATTGGAAAAATTGAATTACAGTGGTTGCATGGGGGCCGGATGGATGAGCAGAGCCAAATCTTCATCTCGGATGGAGCAGGAGAGGAGGGGGGTTGGGGGGGTGAAAATGATGAAAAATGAAATAGGGTATATCTGGAGAGGTGGGCGAGGAGCGATGGGGAGGCGGTGGGGGAGGGAGAAATAAGAATTTGGGGTCATCACCTATTTGGTTCGACCAGCTTTTCTTTCAATCTCAAATCCGGCAATCAGTTTAAGCTTTGACCAGATTGTAGAGCAGAGAGACGGGACGAAGGCAGCAGGGCGGCCTCACATTACCTACGAGAGCAGATTTAATGTTTCTGAAGGCAGTGATGATATTTTCCACATGTTAGCATCAAGAATCGCCGCTGTCGGCAAAAAATCTTAACATCTATCATCTAACTTCAGCTGTTTTTACCGAATAACCCATTGACGTTTTTTTAAGTCCATATAACTTTTTTCTAAAGATGATTTTTTTTTTTAATACGCATTCCTCTTCTGGTTCAATCCTCTCAAATCTGAGGAATTGCTGCTTTCTCCTGTCATAATTGGCAGAAAACAGAACATTAGCTGCAGGCTGTGAGGCATCTATTCAAAGTGGAAGAAACTCGTTCATGTGAAGGCCAGTAACCTAACACGTCCGGCAGCTTTAAACCAAATCCTGTTTCCTAAACAGCAGCACACTCTAGAGGTTGAACCGGCAGGTTGCATGCATCTACAAATAGCACCCGTTGAAAATAATTCAGTATTAAAAGGTTGCACTGCAGGCGTGTCAAACATAAGGCACAAGGGCCAAAAGAGGGGCCCAGGATAGCTTCAAATCCGGCCCACTGGACGACATTGGAAAATATTTAGAAGAAGTGCATAAATTTTGAACTTAAGTGTATTTTAATACATTTTACAGCTTTTCCTGCTGGCACAGACCTCCTTCACCATTCATACTTCAAAGTAATTAAACAGTTAAACAACAGAAAAGTTCCTGTTTTTTCCATTATCTAGTATAGAAATATCAAGCATTTTGTTTGTTTGATTGTTTTTTTGTTTTGTTTTTTATAGAGGGAAAAAAAAACCTGGAAATTAATGTGAAATGAGTTTTACATAGTGCACAACATTTTTATAAATTGATAATTTAGGTAACATTTCTGTTTCTGTGCAAACATTTATGTTGTTCAAGTGAAAGACGAGTATCAGGGGCAAGTCCTAGGCCACAAGATGTCACTGTAGACTACAGACCGGTGGATCTTAATGTTCAACAACCCCTTTGGCACTAGGTTTCTCCATTTGGGTTTATTGAGTTGTGCTTTGTTCTGCAGGCCCTAAATGGGCTATAAATGCTTCCACCTTCCTGCAGACACCAGCCCTCCTACACTGACTAGTTTATCAGTTTTACAGCGAGGTTTCTTTCACATTGTATTCCATAATTTCTGTCACAGGGCCTGCGTGCTTTGCACAGTTTTGTTTTCTCCCCATTTTTGGTCACAGTCTATGAGCCCAGCTGTGATACACACAACTGAGGGCCACACAATGTACTGTAAATACACACGGTGCAAACTCCTATTGTAAATACTTGCAATGTGCCTGTTTGGAAGATGGTGGTTGCTATTGATAATTCATTTATTTCTTCCTTTCATTCAGTCATTTCAGTGTTGTTTTGTAGTTTTAAACATGAGTGAGGAGGCTGTTGTATATTCAGAGGCCGGCTTTATTTGCTAAAAACTAAATTATGATGGAACACAAACTGTGGATAAATCCAATGTAGAGTAAATAAATGTTTCCAATGGCCAGGACTGGATTGCAGGGAGCGCTTTGATAACCTTGACTAACAGAGCGTTACTGAATCACCACTGAAGAACATAAAGATGCAATTTGACCTCCAAAAACAAATACGCAGATTCATTCAATGGAAATACGCACAGAGAAAACGATAGGACTCGGAGTTGGGAGTGAGGATGTTTGAAAACGAATCAGCTGAAATTATAACGGAGTCACAGCATCACCCTGCCTAAGACACAGAGGTGCTAGGTTGAATGTCAGACATATTAACACAGGTTATTTTATGCCCAACAGACTCAGTCTAGTCCACAGTGCTTCACATGAGTTGTTTCATTCCATCTCGCAATATTGATTTTAGGGAAAGAAAGCATCTTTATTTAGTAGCAGTAATCTGTAGACAACCTGAAACCTGATGTTTCATGCTGATGTCAGCATTGTTAATATGTAAATCTGTAAAGTCATATAATGTTGCATATAATATATATTTTAAAGACCTCAAAAAAGAAAGTGCACATGCCCCCCAATGGAAACTAAAGCTTTTTCGCTTTTTCCTAATTTATGTGTCCCTGACCTTTGACCTATGACCTTGAAACATTACATACTACAATGGTGTCATTTATTATCTTTATCCATATGATCAGAGCCGAACTGGCTGAAACCTTTGGCTTGAGATTTAAAGATATATTCATGGACTGTGTGACTTTGCAAACTTCATGGCGTCGTTGTGACGTTATGGATGTTGTATTGAAAAAGTGTGTTGTATAGCTCTCTCTGTGCTCTCTCATATGATATATCACACTTGAAAAAAATTGTTTTCAAACTCTGATTCATTTTCTCCCTTTGATGTGATCGGTTTGTGCAGGTGTGAACACAGTAATAACACTTCAGTGTGGGCCAAAACGACCACACCGAGATTCAATTTAACCCAACTACCATGTGTGTGTTGCAAGTTCGAGCTAAAAGCCTTCCTGTACCCATATATGCTTTGCACTCTGGGATATGGCAGGGTCCTACAGAGGAGCAAACAAAGGTCAACGCTGGCATGCAACAAGCTGCGAAATCAATGTAAAATTCTCCAGTACATTCTTCCTGGATCTACTTTCCCCAGACACATGTGACCAGAGACCAGCGTAATCAAACTATAGGTATGAAAACACCGTTAGGCATCAGAGTCAAAAATCACAGTCCATAAACAACAATGGCATCCAACAAAGCCTTCAAACTAAAAATAAGGTTATGTGCTGACATGTTACTTTTAATATTCACAGCTGAGGGAATAAAACGACTGTTTTTCAAGTCAAGGGAACTCTGTAACACCAGTCTGATAGTAACAGCTGTATGATCTCACTGGCTTTCCTAATGAATGGCCTGATGTGCAACCCTTACACTGATGTTTGAACTGAACCTGTTGTCTTCATGGCCTGTGTGATAATCTGACAGAGTTTCCTGTGTGTAAATGTGAGACACAGAATGAAATACTGAAGGCCAACAGACTCAGTGAGTGACTAAAATCGCCTTTACTTAAGTTAAAACTCCTGAGCTTCCTCAGCAGGTGGAAGTTTTCTTCTACAACACACACATGGCCTCATTTCAACAAACCCTCTTGATTCCTGAAATTCTGCACTGTTTAAAACATGCACAACTACAGTGCAAGTATGCAGTTTCACGTTTCAACTTGCAGTTCCCAAAGTCATCCACCAGGTGTCCCCACAGACCGATTATTATTTTACTAAGGCGCCATGTTCAGCGGCAGTGTTTTTTACAGTACGTGCATTTGTCGTTACATAACACGATTACTGTATTACCCTTTTAATTTATTAATCCCTATATGTTAAGATGGGGCATCAACCTCTTAGTCGAGGTACTGTGATGGTGAAAGCAGCGGTCATCTGTTTGACTTTCTGGGATTTGTTTAATTGTGCAAAAATGTAAACGGATTAAGGTACTTGTAATCACATTACAGTGCTGCTGTTACATCTGCAATATCTGATGGACAGAGACAGAGATAGGATTAAATCTATGGGCCACCAGGGGCCCTCAGTGGTCTGCAGTGATCTGTTTTTCTGCAGCTGCCAGCCAACAGCTCAGTCCTGTTTTCCACAAGATGCAAAAAGCTATTTCTGTATTTTGTCACGCAATTCCTGCAGCTATGCTGAGTGGCTGCTTGAATGGCCGCACGCGCAGTTTCCAGCCAGCAGCGCCTGCTGAAAACCATCGAGCAGCTGATTAATGCCTGTTGACTTGCGAGGATTATTGAGTGACAGGAAAATGAATGAAAAAATTTGCAGGATTCAATTAAGCATGACAGCTCCAACAACAACACGTCTGGTTGGCTATTTCCAATTATGTCTACTGCTTTCATTGACTGCCTTCATTCGGCGTCTGTTTTGCTTTATTATTATGCTGTTGTTGAATTTTTATTTTTTTTTACAGATTTGAAACGAGGAAAAAAATGTTTAAAAAGTGCAACATTAAAGCAGACAGCAGGTGGAACGGGCAGGGACAGTGACAGATTGAGAAAGCTCAATCCTTGCAAAAAGCTTATGTAATCGAGTGTGCAGGGGCCCCCAGGGGCCGTACCGGCACACGCAATATGGCTCGGCCTAGAATGAAGCAGCAAAGGCAGGGAAAAATCTCCATGTATTTGTGCTTTTGCATGGATTTAAACCAGCAACCTCACAGCTAACAGTGTTGTGACGCTGTCTGCTTTCATCCACTCCACCCTTCACGCTGATTTATTACAGTTTTCGTTAAGAATATATAAATTATTCTTTCCCTACAGAGCATGGAAATGTAAACCCGGATTAACCGTCATTAATCAAATGTACTTTTTTTTTTAATCCTGCAAAATGAATTACGCTCTCATATTTTTGTAAGAGATGCAGACAGAGAAACAAAGAGAGAAAGGGAAAGAGCCACGACTCGCATTAGATATGCATGATGAATCGCACTGTGCTACTTGGAATTAAAATAACCATCTGAAATAAATATTTCAATAACGTGAACTTAAGAACAAAAAAACTAGCAGAGCTAAATGTCTGCTCTACATCCTGGACAGTCTGCAGCCTGTGTTAATGTCTCACATCCATATAACAGAAACCAGGAGAACAGATCTGACAAATAAGGAAAAGCAGGACAATCAGAAATGGATCAGATAGCCAAGAAGACAAGTCTAGAAAAAAGATCTAAAAAAAAAAGTGTTTCTTTTTTTATAACTATCTTTTTTAGGCCACTTGTGTTTATATAGCATGATTTTGCGTCATTACCATCGCCTGTAGTTTGTGCTTTGTCCTGATTTTCATCCCTCTGTGCTCTTCTTTCTGTTATCATTCACCACCAACCGGCCGAAGCAGATGGCTGGCTGCTCCTCCCTGAGCCTGCTTTCTTCTTTTCTGAGTTTCTTTTCTCGCCGCTGTTGCCAAGTCATTTAGATCACTGGGTGTTTAACATTAACGTTGCTAGGACTTGACCCTATGAGTGTCTCGGATGAACATGGCTGTGTTTCGCTGCTATATAAAAAAGACCTGTCTGATTTAATTAACAAATTAGCTCAATGTGTTTTAAACATGCCATCCAGCTTGATTATGGTCCAAATAACAGTCAATTTAATGTATTTTTAAATTAATACCACATCATTTACTGTGTTTGTACATTTCTGAGGGAATATTCGGACATCAGAGTGTGTCTGTTCTTAGCACTGTGGCACCAAAACAGACAGATCATAAATCCAAAGGCTGTTTTGAGCGCTCTGCAATTATGATGTTAACAGTAATTAATGGCATTACACTAAGCTGCTAAGCTGAAAGCTCCTGCCAGTCTACACAGCTCGTGAAATTAGAGCTGCAGCAATAAAATTAGTCAAAAGAACATTAAGGAGTACATTTTTAATTTTATCAAATGAAAATATTTTAAAAGTCTTGGAAGAGAAAGAAAAAACAGCAATTCGCCAATAATAATCAATATTATATTATAGAGCTCGACTGATATAGGATTTTTAAGACCGAAAACTGATACCGATAATTGGTGACTTAAAAATCCAATATGTTGGCTGATATTTCTTTTCTTTCAAACAAATGAAAAATAAATAACAGATTTTATGAGTCCTAACAAAAATAAAACAACAGTAGAGTTTAAAGATAATCTTGTTTGATGTCAACAAGCCACAGATTACTCACTAACACTGACACTGCACAGATCACTTGTGTTTGTGGCGTCCCAAACAAATGTTGCCAACATGGAAGTTGAAGAGTGCCATCTGGTGGACAAACTATGTAACACCAGCATTCTTTCCTTGTTTTATTTATGTTAATTCATTGGTATCAGAATTTGAAATACATATACTGTCTCCATAGGCTAAAGTTCAATTGTATTTGCTGATATTGATATTGATAAACAGGAGCTTTGTTAGCGCGGCGAGGCTGTAAAAGTCAAGCAACAGAAATCCCATCATGGATGAAATATGTTGGACACAGAAGTCCAAATACAGCAACCATGCTAAATACTTCTATCAAGTTTAGATCAAAACTACAACAATCGGGGTCTGTGATACATTTCAGACCATACTGATCAACACAAATTAATTTCAGATGATCGGAATAACGAGATGCTTTACAGTTACTCTTAATAATCTACCAACTCTATTCCAGGATCACCTCTCAGCCCAAAGCCATTTAAACTGTGTGCACTGCTCCTTTATTTGGTTGGCGAAACAAAGGATCTTTTCTCCCGTTGGCACCACTGAGCTCATACATGCACGCTCAAGCACTTTGTATTTTCCGCATGTTTCCACAGTCAGTAGTGAGTTTAGGAGAGAGTGTGAGAAAGAAACAGAGCGAAGAGGCAAGGCAGAGCGAGGCTGTGTGTGTGTGTTGGAGGGTCTGACCAACTGTGGTCTGTGGGAGATTGCATAACACGATTAGACTGCAGGAATCTGAGAAAGAAGTCCTATTGTTTCTAACCATGTGAGTGAGAGCAAGAGAGAGAGAGACTGCTGTTCAAATCCATGTGACAAAAGGTCAGAGTTCAAAAACAAAGGAATGACAACACGAAGCCTGAGGCATCGCATTTCTCAACATCAATTTACTTTTCTCTGCAGCTCTGTCGCTATGCCTTCTTTTCCTCAGGAGATTATATTGATAAAATGACAAAACACACTCCAAAATGTCACAACACAAGTATTATTATACAGACTACATAACTAGCAGCCTGAATGTGACGTTAATTGCATTGTTACTTATGAAATGCACCTGCTGAAATTGAAAAATAAAACTCTAAATAATCTCCAGTGAGACATAACTGAAAATGAGGCATTCAATTCAATTTTATTTATATAGCACCACATCACAATAACAGTCACCTCAGGCGCTTTATATTGTAAGGTAAAGACCCTGCAATAAACCAGAGAAAACAGAGAAACCCAACAATCTTTGAACAAGCACTCTGGCGACAGTGGGAAGGAAAAACTCCCTTTTGACAGGAAGAAAGTTCTGGCAGAACAAACTCAGGAACGGGGCTCATCTGATGGAACGGGTTGGGCTTAACAGCATAAAACAAATTTAAATGACTGTTTACCAAGACTGACTGATGATTTACCAAGATGACTGTTTACCTGTTAAACAAATTCCCCACAATCCCGCTTGCTTCATGCCGTTTCTTTTCTTTCTTTCTTTTTAAACAAATTCGTACTGTTTACTTCTAATAGTCAGAAAGCTCTGATTTCCCACAAACTCCACTCATCTAAAAGGAACCCCTGCCGCTAAAACTTGCCTCAATATCAGGCTTAAAGATGCAACACTGTGAGCTCGAGTGTGCTTCAGACCCTCAAGACCCTGCTGCGAGTGTTTAAGCATTTACTCTGTACACTGGTCTTTCTATAGTCCAGAAAAATAGGTGAATTTAACTAAAGACGGCCATGTTATCATTGTGTTACCCATGTAGCAGTCAGTCACTTGTAGTACGACATAAATAACCTGATTTAAGGGTGAAAGCATGAATTCGGGTACGGATTAGGTAAGCAGTGTTCATGTAAAAGAAATAACGGAAATAAACTATGTGTATGTGTCTGTGTGTGCAGTCTTGGCTTCCTGCTGCTCTTAACCTAAAAGCAGCAGGATCAGCCCCCCTTTGTCTATTAATAATTAAACTTTAATGGCCTATATAGCCTGAGGGGCTGAGAAGCTGCAAAGGAAACACCAGGGGATTTACACTGCACTGCACAAAGGTAGATAAAAGAGGGCCATGAGGTGACAAAGAGGAGTGATGATAATTAAGGAGAAGACGAGCTATAAAAACACAAAACACAGTACCTTCTGACATTTCTTATTCCAAACTAGGACTGCAACGATTCGTCGACATGATCGATAAAATCGACTGTAAAAATCTGGAATTTTATTGTCGATGTGTCACGAATACGTGTTTTTGTAACTGCAATACACTACTGGAAGCTGTGGGGGCAGTGTTGCCTAATTGTCTGCCAAGAGTGCAGACCAATGACTGTATGACCAATGACTGTAGAAAACAGTCATTGGTGCAGACAAAGAACGTAGCACGAACTGCTGATGCCTTCTTTATGTTAATGTTTGTACATTAATGTTTATGTTAGCTTAGCTGTCACAAACTTGCCAGGATGATGCTAGCTTAGCTTTAGTTAATGAGTGAAATGGAAACCATTAAACTGGAGTAGCCATAATGTCTCCTAGTTTTTTGTTTTTTCTTCTTCTCACATTAATATTAGCGTTTATTCTGAATAGTAAACCTCTTCCAACTAACGTGAGTCCATATCAATAATTAATTCTATAAAACCAGTTAAAAAGTTTAATTGGGATTAAATGCTACACCAACTGAGGAACTATGATATACAACCAAATTTGTGATTAGATATGGTCTTTTCTAATTCAGTTTTGTTCTGTTTTACTAGTACTAAGCACAGGCATATAGGTGAGTTTGTCATGTAAAGATGCTCATGCACATCCCAAACGGCTGAAGTCATGACAGAGAGGATCATGGTTATCAGGAGCTGGGAACATCATCTCAAAGATGAGAGCAAGCCTCACTCCAGAGCATGTCCACTGCAATCATGAATTTATGAACTGAATCATCTGTAAACTGTGGAAACTTGTTATTTTGGACTGGAAAGTAAAATATTTTTGGTTTTAATTTGAAGCTTTATTTGAACTTATGGACACTACATCCCACCTCGTGCTCTGCAGCGGCTTCTTCTTCCTCTATTACATTTTGCTTGCCTTGTCAAACAGAGTGAATTAAAAGATGATGGTGGTTGTACAAGTACTTAGCTGGTGAGACCACAGGGTCTTTTTGCTGGTGGGTGCAGTACGGTCGATCTTAGCGCAAAGATATCCTGCAGTGTTTTCTGCACGCAATCCCTCCCCAGGGCAGCAAAAGCCTGACAGCAAATATCCATCTCCAGAACAAGACTAGTGTCAGTCTGAAGCTACGGAGAATTCTTTTATCCTCGCGGTGTCATCAAACCACACCATTAAACTCATGTTGAAAATAAATGATACACAGCCGAGAAAACTATATCACAACCTTTCAAACCACAGAATTTTAAATCTGCGTCCACACTGGAAGTGATTCGCCTGTCACACATGACTTCGCTTGCCTAAGGCATCCTTTAATGCAGGGCTGGTAAACATAAGGCCCGAGGGCCAGATTGAGCCCCTTGAAGACTTCAATATGGTTCTACCGGATGGCTTTGGAAAATGTGAAAGAGGGCATAATAGAGTTTGGATTTTAACTCTATTTTCTTAACAGGTTTTAAAGTATTTCCTAATGATAAAGGACCTAAGAAAACATCTATGTGGAAAGTTTAATATATTGTGTTTTAGAAGCGTTGAAAATTCAAATCCTACTCTCACGTTGATTTACCTCTTCTGATCCATGGAACTACTTATTTATTTTACTTATTTCATTAAATAAAGAGCAGATTAAAGTATGCTAATCAACTTAAAATTAATGCACTCAACCCCTACTTCCTGTAAATTGAAAATGAACTATTACCACTGGCTTTGATGCATAAAGCTCAATAAATTGCATTTAAATCAAGACAATTAACAATCAAATTGTAGTTTTATTCCATTTCAGCCTGACTCAGGTTTGGAATCATGTGACTTCATGTTGGTGCAGATGCACAGCATTTTCTTTGCAGCTCAGCAGCAGCTGCTCTGTCTTGCCACAGCTATAAAGCCAGACAGGGCGAGGCCGTGCTCTAATTTATGATTTCATCAATATGCTCCATCTGAAAGATGGAGACGTTGCTTGCAGCAATGCAGCGTTATCTTCGACATATCTTTGGTTTCACTCGATCTCGTGACAACAGACGCAGTCTAGGGAAGAAGAAGAAGAAGATAAGGTGTTTGTATGCAAAAAAAAAAGCCTGAACTGTTTGATAGCCATAGCAATCAGTTTCTCCTGCTAGCATGAAAACTATGTAGTAGTGCTTACTCTTAAAAAGCAAAAACCAAGCTTCAGTTTTTTTCATTCAGACTAAAATAATAAGTGTACACATTTAAATATTGAAGCTTATTGCTGGTTTTATAAAAATCCACTGCAGAATAACCTAACTAAACTAAACCCTGTTCATGAATTCAAAGTCCTGATGAGAAATTCATCAATAATTTGGATCTCATTGATGAAATCAGAGCTGCTTTGTAAGCGCTAAGTCTGCTAGTATTAATCTGAGCTCATGTTCCTCACAGACATGCCAACAAAATCTAGTGAGAGTGAGTGGATGTTTTTCTTCTTCCTCTTCTCTTTCCTTTTATTGCTGGGTATCCTGCTTCGACATCAGCCAGTAAATGGATTACATTTGGAAGGCAACAGCTAGACAGCTCTTGTGGGCAGGGCTTCCCAATGCACCACTATCCACGCACGCACACACACACACACACACACACACACACACACACACACACAC
>NW_024582428.1:386751-392498 GCF_018398535.1 Haplochromis burtoni | reverse complement strand
CTTAGGAACCACTCAAATACCCCCACCCCACACACACACACACACACACACACACACTGCAGCAACAAAGCAATCGACAGTTTAGGAGTTTTCCTGCTGATGACGGACTTTTGTTCCTCTTCGTAATCAACCCCTCCACTCCTCCCTGCTCTGTCACTCCCTCCTCTCCTCCCCACTGCTGTCACTAATGGCTGGACCAACGCGACACACCCACACACACACAGATATTGTACTATTATACTGTATACTGCACCTTCTGTTCTCCTGCTTTCCCTAACTTTTAAGCACAAATGACGTACTAAAATAAATACCTAACTATTTCCAATTAGCAATCTCTAAAATGTTCCATTTAATAAATGTGTAAAGGCGCTTTCAGCAAATAAGAAAAAGCACAACGTTTATGTGTTTCAACAACGACAGATCTATAGCTCTAACGTCTCTAGTCATACAGTGTTTCGAGTGGATAGCTTCTTAGCACATCAGAAAATGTCTACTCCTCTCCCTCGAGCTTGCTCACAGAGCAAATTGCTCCACTTTGGGTGCCATCACCATCACCCTCCACAGAGCCATCTGGGGAACAGAAAGAGCTACATGAGGATGCTCTTTGTGGACAACAGCTCAGCCTTCAACACTATAATCCCAGACATCCTCACCACCAAACTGCTACAGCTCCACATCCCACCTGCTCCTGGATCAAAGATTTCCTCACCAACTGGCCTCAATCAGTCCAACTCAGCCCCCACCTCTCCCCTCCACTGTCACTCAGCATCAGACCCCCACATGGCTGCGTTCTCAACCCCCTACTGTACGCCCTGTCCACCAACCCACCCAACCAACGTCGTCGTCAAATATGCTGATGACACCACCATGGTTGGGCTCATCAGAGGTAGAGAATTTGTCCCACTAGTGCTCAGAAAATAACCTGACAGGTCCACTACCCTCTCATTAAAAATAGAGAACAGGTGGAATCTTCCTCCACCTTCAGGTTTCTGGGCACTCACATCTCCGCTGATCTCACCTGAACCCACAATAGCAACGCCCTGGTAAAGCAGGCCCAGCAGCAGTTGCACTTCCTCCGTGTCTTGAGGAAGAATAAACTGGACCAGAAGCTGCTCTTGGCCTTCTACTGCTCCTCAGTGGAGAGCATGCTCTCCTACTGGCTGGGTTCTCAGTAGTGGTGTCATGGTCTGCGGTGGGTGGCTGGAATTTCCATAAGGCTCCTGAACTGACCTGGGATCCGCCCCTGGGCAGGGCCAACTCCAGCTCCCGCACACCTGGAGCCTATTGCAGGCAATCAAGCCAGAGGGATTTAAACCACACGTTGATGTTCATTCACTGCCAGTTCGTCATCAACACATGTTGGTAACAGGCCGTATACGTTAAGTTCTTGCTGTGATTCATCCTGTTAACACGACTCTCTTGTGCTACAGTTGCTGTATCCACCTTGGCTCACACTCCACCTCTGGACTCAGGATACCTAGTAATCATTCTGGAAATCTCTCTGTGCCTCACCTGCCTGCCCTCCTGCCATCACACTCCATCTGAAGCCCCGGATCTCAGGCCAGCTTTTCCACGCCACTCAGCCTCCCCTGGATCTTCATCACCCCCCTCTCAACACTCCAGGTCCATAACTGCAAGTAAGAATTGCTGCTCTTACAACTGGCCACTGCAGAGCTGCCTTCACTACCTACCTAACTCCTATATCCTCTTCCTTCAGTGTGACTGTTCCCCACTCAGCTCCGTTCCGCATCTCAGGCCTCATTCCCTCGCCCTAGCCACGTTCCCCAGGCCACGCCGCACCAAGACTCCACGTCTCGTTGTTTTTTTGTCTTTGCCACGTTTTTCTCTTGCACTTAAAACCTAATAAATTGTTGCATCATCTGCTGTCTCCGCTCTGGGTTTCTGCACCTGAGTCCTGTTCAGTACCGGCCACCCGGCCACGTGACAAGTGGCAGGGGCCACTACTGAGAACAGGAAGGCTGTACAGAAGGTAATTAACACCGCCCAAAAAAATCACTGGCTTCCCTCTGCCACCCCTGGAAGCCATCTTCAGATCTTCCTGTCTCAGGAAAACCAGGGCCATCACAGGAGACCCAAAACACACACACAAATACACCAATATGAACCATGGTCTGAGTAAACCTCATCCCTCAGGCCACTCACACAGACTTTAAAGATGAAACTAAGTCCTTTGTGCTGGATTCAAGGACTTTGCAACTTGCCATTTTAATGTGTGCCTTCCTCTAGTTTTATACAAATTCCTTTTGTTTATCATTTATTCCTGTCTTACTATTTATATTTCCTGCACAGTTGGTGTGGAGCACCCCCAATTTAACTGTACATGTACAATAACAACAAAGAACTATTCTATTCTGTTTTATATCTTTGAAAAGTATCTAGATCAAAATCTGGTGGCACTTTCTGTGTTCACAGTTTCATCAATTTTGATAAGATCTCCAACACTACTGGCCAAAATGCAGCTCAAACCATGACAGAGCCTCCACCGTACTTTACAGATATCTATAGACACTTATTGTTGTCACTGGTTTTCAGTCCAGTTCTTGTGTAACTTGGCATATCTCGGCCTTTTCTTCCTGTTTCCCTTCCTTTAGAATGACCTGAACTCCTCTTCCTTATGTAATCTTGCCCTATGAAAGCATGCTCCGGGGCATCCCCTAGTTACTATATAATACAAAAACCTTATAAGCTGTAGTGAGTTCTATTGCATTCTTTGGTTTTTATGTTTTCTATGAGAAAAAACAAAAAGTTACTTACATAAGACAAGTTTAAAAAAAAACTGAGTCTGAGAGCTGCGGCTTAATGTAAAAGCTACTGAGACACAACCCTCAAGTAGTTTGGCTGGAAGACGATCTTTTCAAAGTATAAAAACTTTTGATTAAGTTTTAGCACACTCACTGTTGATGGCAGCGTTCCTCATTTAAATGCCCATAAAACTAGCCTAATGGATCACTGCCTTACAGCTACTATGCTACACTGCTCAGTCTGTCTCTGCATCTGCTCGCCTCCGGGGAAATTTCCTCCACTGCAGGCAGACGCGGGGGGGAAGACACACCCATATAACATAATATCCTGCAGTACAGAGATGGTGGTGGGGGCGGAGAAAGAGTGAGACAGGGTCTGCATGAGAGAGTGTGAACAAGTGAATGATAAAAGTGTCAGCTTGAGTGAGTGAAATAATGCCAAAACAGTAATTACATGCAGGAATATGAGGAGAGAATTACAGATTGCAAAGAGCGATGAGGAGGAGGAGGTATAAAGCAGATGAAGGATGGAGGGATTATTCAGAGAATTGATTTTATCAGTAAAACACCCCGACTGCCGATTAGACTCTTGCTGGGGAGGGTTTGAGTTTCTGAACGCTCATACATGTTTCTCTCAACGTGACCACAACAAATAATGAATGCATAATGCATCTAATTACAGTGTTTGCTCCCATACACAGATCATCAATCCACCACTCCAAACTGCTGAGCTCCCCTCACTTGTTTAGTTTTATTGCCTCTCTCGCGATTAAAAGCCACAGTCCTTCAGCCCTTTATGCTTTTACTTGCTCAGCTTCTCTTTTTACCGTCAGTGTGCGTTAAACATTGATTGCTATGGTACTGTCACAGCTCCACTCACAGAAAATTCCTCAGACAGTGGAAATGCTCAGGTTTGTGAAAGACGTGGTGTTTCTTTTAGTGTGTGCCTAAAAAATAGCATCAGTTGCTCGCTTTATCAAACTTACGTATGAATATCTTAGAAACTGTGAATGAGAAAATGGATCCTCAGAACTAAGACGTAAGCTATTTGTTTATTTAATAGTACTCTAGTCTACTATAATAAAAAACATTGGAGTGCTTCATATATGCAGATTTTGTGATTGTTCATCTGTGTGAAAGAGCAACATTATCACTTTAGCAGCGGACAATACCCTTGCTTTTTCTTCAGCCCCTGCTACCCAGAAGTTTCCTATATCACTGACCACTGTAGTCCTGTCACCTGATGTCTTTCACTTCTCCCAGTGCCTTGTTAATAGTTGTCGCATTGGTTGTGAGGCGGGCCAACTGTGACATCACCACATCCCCATAAACATTTTTACTGGGCCTGGGAGTTTGTTAGACACACTGCAATACTGTCGTGAATGATCGGTGTACCCAGCCAAGCAAAAATTGCACATCAGCACCGCTGAGCAGAAGAAGTTGATACCGGAAGGGAAAAAAAATAAGAGTTTCCCTCTGTTTAATCTGGGAAACGGTGGTAAAAAGTCACAGGATCGCACACTTGTGTCTTCAATCTGGCCACGCGACCCATACAAGGCTGCCAAAATCCAGAGATGCATGACATGCCAAAACAATACCAAAACACGACTTATGCCAGCAGTTATGAGGTTTTGGTGCACACCACTATTCACGAAGATGACAAGGTGGGTATAATCTGGCTGAAGTACTCTAGTTTTTCCATCATGAACTGCTATTAGTGTCATTATTCCTTAATCTGCTGTGAAGATTCAATGGAAATCAAGGGCAGCTCTAACCAAAGGAAAACAAAAACCTATGTTGTCAGCTTCAGTTTATCATAGTAAAGATGAGAATGAATCCACAGGATGAGAAACTCACTGAAGATTATTCAGTAAGTTTCATTTTTCAGCATGACAGTGATCCCAAACACACTGCCAATGCAGTAAAATCATACCTGGATTAAATAAATAAATAAATAACAGTGGAGCACTATCAGTCATGGATTGGCCTCCCCAGGCCCAGACCTAAACATTATTGAAGCAGTGTGGGATCATGTTGACAGAGAACAGACAAAAGGCAGAAACATCCAAAGAAGAGCTTTGAATGTCCTTTAAGAAGCCTGGAGAACTAATCCTGAAGACTACTTAAAGACATGATAAGAAAGCTGCCTAAGAGAGTTCAGACTGTGCTGAAGAATAAAGGTGGTCACACCACATATTGACTTTCAAGCTTGTTGAAATTGTAAAACTCTGTTTTTGCCTTTTATATTGGATTGCACATTTCAGAAAATGACTGCACTGACCCATTTTCCTAGAAAATTATTATTATTTTTTTTTAAACACACGGGGTGGCCCAAGACTTTTGCACAGAACATTCTGTTTATTTAGGTCGAATGGAAATCACAGTTGGGTGGGTTCTCTCCAGATACTCTTGCTTCCTGCCATGTGTAAAGATATGTGTGTTAACTTAAATGCTAATTCTAAACTGACTGTGGGTGTGAATGTGTGCTTGAATGTGATAAGACTGTGGACTTGTCTAAGGTGTACCCTGCCCCTCGCCCCATGAAAGCTGGGATAGGCTCCAGCACCCCCATGACCTTACCTGGATAACCAGTTAAGAAAATGGATGGAAATATTCAGTAATATTCAACTTGGATTCACTGAGTTTCCTCTATTGTATACTGTACTTGTATAACATGAGAATCTGAATAGAAGTGACAGATTCAGTGGATCTACTGTGCTTCATTTGTGCATGTGTACAATCAGTAAGTTATGCTAGAGTGGCTCTCAGAGACTCAACAGCATATTGATGAGCATGTAATAAAGCGCCACTCAACCCCACTCACAGTCTCTCTATGTAGGCCACGCTGTATGGTCTCTATGCTCTAGACATATAGCTGTGGTTTACTATATGTATACTCTCACTGTTCCAACATACTCACACACACACACACACACACACACACACACACACACACACACACACACACACACACACACACACACA
>NW_024582428.1:374004-386731 GCF_018398535.1 Haplochromis burtoni | reverse complement strand
CACACACACACACACACACACACACACACACACACACACACACACACACACAGGCAGATTTCTGCTTAAATGTAAACATTCATAGCAAACACACAAGTAGTGTGTGAGTGCATGTATGCCTCTGTGTAGGTGTGTGCCCCAGCTGCATCCTTTATTTGCTATTAAATTTTTCATGCATCTATAATGCCGCCCACATCCATCCAGATTCCTCCTCCGCTGCAGGAGGGAAAGCACCTCCTCTGTTCATTCAGAAGCAGGAACGTCCACTGTCAGATCTGGAAGTGCATGTATGTTACATGCCACAATCTCCTTACTCTCCCTGCAATTATACTTTATCATTATTAGATTATTTAACACCCTAAAGATATGATGAAAAAAACCCTCCAATGCTTAAAGTCAAGAAATATAAGAAACAGGCATCATTAGAAAGCGGAAGGAGGAGAAAGGCACCACCTACCACAGCAATTGAAGCATAAATGAGAGCATAAGAAACAGCAGTATTTTAATTGAATCCTAGTACTAATCAAGGAAGAGAAAGGAGACGACACTGTTGTTCTTTGCCAGGGTTTTTATACTTTTGAAGCAGAGATATCACAGATACTCAAATCACAGATGAATCCCCGCAGAGGATTTCTTCCAATCTGCAATAATTTTGTTACTCCTGGTGGATTCAACTTGTACGCTTGGCAGTTTAGGTTTTTGTGGGTCTAATTATTTACATATTTTTGGTCTTTTTTTTGTTTCTTGAAGATGTTATAAAGTAAAACTTCAAGTTAAAGAAAAAAAAAACTTAACCTGTGAGTTTTCTTGACTTTTTCTCATTTTACTGACTATCAGTACTCTGTGTTGCCAATAAAACAATTATATTTTATACATCCTAATGTGAGACTTATTGTAATCTACAGCTCACGTTCTATCCTCATGGAAATGACTTTCTGCCTCTTTAAGCTTTTCACCTCAGGAAGCTGAGAATAAATCAAAAGGTACACGAGAAAAAAAAAAGGTTTCATGAGATTGGACTGTTTTGTTCACTTCTCTGACTTGTGACAAAGAAAGGCAAAATAGAGCTGCATAAGGCTGGTATGTGTGTGTGTGTGTGTGTTTATCTGTTTTCTGGGCGTGTTTCAAGTTACTCTCTATCTCGGCGCGCCGCCACAGGGGAATTAATTAACTTAATCAGAGTGGCACTCTTTCATGCTCCTCCAAAATCTGTGTGTTGCATGCAGGTGTGTTTTTGTGTACATGTGTGTTTCTGGCAAAAGTGGAAAAAGCGTGCTGGCAAAAATAAATAAATAAATAATAATAATAATAATAATAATAATAATAATAATAATAATAATAATAATAATAATGGCACATATTTATATCAAGCGTAAGAAAATGTAAATCATTTCGTGAAATAACAAAATTTTAAAATAAATAAATAAACACATTGGAAGCCAGTGGTTTTCTGCACAAATGCTTCATTCTAATTCTTTAAATGTTTAGTCAAATACTCTTTCACAGTATTAGAGCAGTTCTGTACACTGCACAAACCCTTGGTCATGCAAATCCTACAGTCAGGTGACAAATTGTACAGTATGTGGACAATAAGATCTAGCAGTTGTAGGTCAAATGAATGTAAATCATGGGAAAACCTCAGAAATACTGGCATGTATGTTCATTTCATTTCACTCAGATGTTATTGGTCCATTTAATGAATCTTATCTGTTGTTATATGTCCCATCAATCAATATCATCACCTGACGCTCTCTGGTAAGTGGTGGCAGGCTGAGAAAGAAAGTCAGTGATGAGCAAAGAGACAGGTTATGAAGGAGATGTTAAGCTGTCGTGCGAAAGTCTCCAATGGAGGAAGGGTAAATGTCTAGTGTGTAGGTAAAATGTTTCGTATCTACCATGGTTTATTCACCAAGCATTTCCGATGTCATTTATTCCACTTTGCATGATTGATAAATGTTGTTTCTAAATCTACGAACACTTTGACTTGTCTCTATAAGAGCACCTCACTTCTAAGTTATAGTCAATCAATCTGAGACTACATGCTGGCAGTTTTCATTCTGACAGCAAACTTTGATTCACTTTTACTCATTGACTAATACATCTTTTAGTTTTAGCTCATAACGTGAGCATCTAAAGATTATTCTAGACTAGAGCTTCAGCAGCATTCCGAGGGAGACTGGGGACATTGAGTCCGAATGGACCATGTTCAGCATCTCCATTGCTGAAGCTGCTGCATTGAGCTGCGGCCGCAAGGCGGTTGGTGCCTGTCGTGGTGGTAACCTCCGAACCAAATGGTGGACACCAGAGGTGAAGGGAGCCACCAGGCTGAAGAAGGAGTCCTATCAGGCTTGGCTAGCCTGTGGGACTTCGGAGGCAGCTGACAGGTACCGATAGGCCAAGCAGAATGCGGCTCGGGCAGTGGCTGAAGCAAAAACACGGGTGTGGGAGGAGTTCAGAGAAGCCATGGAAAAAGACTTTCGAACTGCCTCAAAGAGATTCTGGCAAACCGTCAGGCGTCTCAGGAGGGGAAAGCGGTGCTCTACCTGCACTGTGTATAGTGCTGGCGGAGCGCTGCTGACTTCGACTGAGAAAATTGTTGGGCGGTGGAAGGAATACTTCGAGGACCTCGTTAATCCCACTGACACGTCTTCCAAGGAGGAAGCAGAGTCTGGGGATGAGGGGGATGACCCGCCAATTTCCGAGCCCTGATGTGGATAAGGTCCACCCCGTGTTCCTGAAGGTTCTGGACATTGTAGGGCTGTCCTGGCTGACACGCCTCTACAAAGTTGCGTGGAGATCAGGGTCAGTACCCCTGGGCTGGCAGACGGGGGTGGTGGTCCCCATTTTCAAGAAGGGGGACCGGAGGGTGTGTTCCAACTACAGGGGGATCACACTCTTCAGCCTCCCTGGGAAAGTCTATGCCAGGGTGCTGGAAAGGAGAGTTTGTCCGCTAGTCGAACCTCGGATACAGGAGGAACAATGCGGTTTTTGTCCTGGTCGCGGAACACTGGACCAGCTCTTTATCCTCTCAAGGATACTTGAGGGTACATGGGAGTTTGCCCAACCAGTCTAGATGTGTTTTGTGGACTTGGAGAAGGCATTTGTCCGTGTCCCTCGGGGTGTCCTGTGGGAGGTGCTACGGGAGTGTGGGGTGTCTGGCCCATTGCTACGGGCCATTTGACCCCTATACAACCGTTGCAAGAGCTTGGTTTGCATTGCCGGCAATAAGTCGGACTCGTTCTCGATGAGGGATGGGCTCCACCAGGGCTGCCCTTTGTCACAGATTCTGTTCATAATTTTTATGGACAGGATTTCTAGGCGCAGCCAAGTGGTGGAGGGCTTTCACTTAGGTGGCCTCAGAATCTCATCTCTACTTTTCGCGGATGATTTGGTTCTGTTGGCTTCATTGGGTGATGGCCTCTAGCTTGCACTGGAACGGTTTGCAGGCTAGTGTGAAGCAGCGGGAATGAGGATCAGCACCTCCAAATCTGAGGCCATGGTTCTCAGCCGGAAAAGGGTGGAGTGCCCACTCCGGGTCGGGGATGAGTTTCTGCCCCAAGTGGAGGAGTTCAAGTATCTCGGGGTCTTGTTCGCGAGTGATGGGAGAAGAGATGCGGACGCTGCACCAGTCCGTCGTGGTGAAGAGAGAGCTGAGTGTAAAAGCGAAGCTCTCAATTTACCGGTCCATCTACGTCCCTACCCTCACCTATGGCCACGAGCTGTGGGTAATGACCGAAAGAACGAGATCGCGGATACAAGCGGCAGAAATGAGCTTCCTCCGAAGGGTGGCTGGCCTCTCCCTTAGAGATAGGGTGAGAAGTTCGGCCATCCGGGAGGGGCTCAGAGTAGAGCCGCTGCTCCTCCACATTGAAAGGAGCCAGTTGAGGTGGTTCGGGCATCTGACAAGGATGCCTCCTGGGCACCTCTTGGGTGAGGTGTTCCGGGCATGTCACATCGGGAGGAGCCCCTGGGGCAGACCCAGGACACGCTGGAGAGATTATATCTCTTGGCTGGCCTTGGAACGCCTTGGTGTTCCCCCGGATAAGCTGGAGGAGGTGGATGGGGAGAGGGAGGTCTGGGCTTCTCTGCTTAGGCTGCTGCCCCTGCGACCCGGCCCCAGATAAAGCGGAAGAAGATGGATGGATGGAGATGGATGGATCAAATGTGTCTGGTCTGCTCTTCCTCCCAAGCTCTGATGTTTGGTCGAGTTTTCATGAGAAACAGGGGGCATGAGCACTTCTAACTTTAATGCGCAAGGAGATTACTTCTGATTGGACTACTTCCAAACTTGTCTCTCCAGAACATTTTAATCTTGTCTTTATTCTAAGTGTGTCAATTTTGTCATAGTTTTTGTCCTCATTTATTCATTTTTATTAGGTATCGTTTTGTTTTTGTAGAAAAAATAAACAATGAAAATTATCGGTTAACACTTCTAGCTAAAGTACAAACAGGTCGATTAATTCTGATGACTGCCTTGAAGTATCCTCTACGCTTCCATATTTCTATTGAATTATCATACATTGGGACACCAACAAGCTCTGTCTCTGCTCAATGCTTTATAAACTAATCTGTCTTTCCTCCTTCCTCCTCACCTTTACGTCTTGCATCAAGCTTCCAGTGTTTGTACCTGTGACAAAGATGATAGTGTCTGTTTCACCTCTTATTTCCCATCCACTCTCACTGTGCATAATAAAAAAGGACAACACTGTTTTGTGCAAGAGAGAAAGACAGCTTCCATTGACAACCATTAGAGCGAGTGCTAAAGGCTCTATATGACATTTAATGTTTCTGCTCTCTCTGATTTAAAGTGGTCAAGACAATGATAGAAGGAATGAAGAAAGTGAGAGGAAGAAGATGTGAATATATCGGAAGGAGGAAGCCTTTGAGTAATGGCAACGAGTGCCAAATGAGAAAAGGGGTTTTAATTATTAAGCAGCTATTCTTTCTCGATTTCGGGGCAATTGTGAAACCCAAATCGTCCTGTCATTACATCAGACATAAAATCAAGAACCAGAAGCAGGATTAGGCGAATGATTTGGCTCACATCTGACTGCTTTCTCACACAAAAGTGGAGCTCATCTTCCACTCGTGCTTCTTCCCCATCGTCAACCCGCTCCATCTTACTGTCTGCTGCAGCTTCAATTCTCTTCTTCTTTCCCCTCGCACTTTTAGCTTATCTCGTCCTTATTTTTATGCCTTGAAACCCCTGCCTCCATCTCCTTGCCGAGTAGTCCAGTTTTTCACAGCGTCACTCGTGGTCTTAATGACACTCTGCCCCCTTTCTTCTTTTTTTTCTTTTCCACATCCCTCTGATCGGTCACTTTCATCCTATCTCTCTACAGATTGCATTTGTTTATCTGTCCAACTCTCAATGTGTTGTCATTTATTATTCATGAACCTGCTTCAGATTGAAAAAAAAGAAAGAATAAAGATACATCTGCATCATGAAGAGGATCCTTTCTGCCTGAATGCGTGTGCGTTCGTCTTCTGCTCAGCTCTGCATTGGTGAAGTGAAGCAGCTTCCGACTGATTTTACTGCAGTGTGCTCGACTAGACTTTCGAATGCTTGACTAAAGAGTACAGATAGAAAAATCTACTAAAATAATCATGCTGAATGTTAAATGATGGCAAATACAGGGGAAGTTGAGCACAAAATGTTCCGACAGAGCACATACATCTGATAAGTGACAGCTACAGATAACGTGGAGCCAATTTTATGAGTTTTCAGATAAATAAAAGGCATCTTGTTGCCTGATTTAGTTTCTTTTTCTGTTTACCTGGTCTGTCTTGGTGGGAGATGAATGGACTGATTGCTTGTGTGACTGGGACTCTGGAGGGTCTGCATGTCAAATTCAAATAAAACAACCGCATTTCTTGGGTTTACTCCATCACAAGAACATGACAGGAAATTTACACCAGCTTACAAAGACAAGCTCACTTTTAACTCTGTTCTGGCCATTCTGAAAATGTGGCGGTGAACAGAGTAAGTGCTATGTTGGTTACATGCACCAGGCCAGGAAGAAGTCAAATAAACTCGGAGTAAAAAGTAAGGAAATTGTGAGGAAATTGGTTGATTATTTATTTGTTGTCAGAATGCTTCTTGGCATTACAAGCTATACCGTTGGAAAACCTGTTTATTTCCCCTTAAATGGTGCCACATTTGTAAGGATTATGCATTTATGTCTCGAGCACATGGAGTCCGAGATGGTTTTAAACTACTTTCAGTACAAGGTTGCTTAACTTCATTATGTTTTACTACTCTCAACAATGTCACATCCACTGGCATACAGTCATCCGGTGCGCGCACACGCACGTAACAAATGTGAGTCTCTGTTTTTTGTGAGACTTCAAATAGCCAAAATACCTCCACACTACGGAACTTCTCTGGCCTTTCCTTTCGACAATCTCTCCGGCATTGGAACCGTCATCTGTGTTCTCTTCGGTAACCTGGTCACCCAAGCTCTCGGTTGATTTTTCTCTAGTCGGCACACTTATTTCCTCCAGCACGGCGGCTGGCTGCTTCCCAAACAAATACACATGTGCGGCTTGGCACTTGAGCTGTACGTAACAAGTTACGTGACGTGACGCTGCGGCTGTGATTGGTTCGGTTCTGTGCTACTTAATTTGTATTGGCTATTCATCTTTTTTATAAGAGAGGAAGAGAGAGAAAGATGAGGTCCATCATAATAGTTTCATTTTTCTATCGAGAAAAAGTTATTTCGCAATATCGTTCTATTGCCCAGCTCTAGTTTCAAGTTACAAGTACGAATTCTGACCCCGTTTTTCTTCTTTTCATCTGATTGGCCAATGTCATGTCAATCACAAATTTAACTATCCAATCAGAGAACAGATGGGTTTGGCTGTCGGAGGGGCGCTTTTTTGAACTGCAGGTCCTTGAAGGGTAATACAGTTTGAAGCTGGAGGATCTCTATGTAAATATCCGATAGAAGCTAGGTCCCCTAACTTTCAGTAGCTGTTGAAAGGATAAAGTTGTGGTATATCAGTGGTTAGAAATACCATTATTACTTTAGGATTAGTTTAACACAAAGTCAGGGCTGACCCGGGACCATGGCTGTGAGTCACAGTGCGCAGCATAAAGGTCCTTTCACATCGGACACAGCATGTGCTGCTAATGCTAACTGCTAACTAAAAGCCAAGGATCCAGAATTTGTTGCGCTGGCTGCTGAGCTCTGTGGGTTTTTGCAGCAGCTCTACCTGTACTAGATGCACCTGCTCCCTGTCGTTTCTATCCCTGACTTTATGTCCTCTACAAGAGTTTCTGTTTTTTTTGCTGGTTCTTCAAATATTCAATAAAAACATTTATGCTCATTCATAACGAAGAAAGCTTTGTAACTATCCCCACTAGTGAAGACTGTGTCATTTCCACAACACTGCCCCCCCCCCCCCAGGTCCACAGCGCTGTTGAAAAGGCTCTGGAGGTCCCTGTATTAAGCACGTAACCCTGTGTTTTCCTTCGTGGCGATGAAGGAAAACGCTGGGCTGGCATGTAAAAGGGCATTTATTCCCTTCAAGGACCTTAAGCTCCATAAAGCACACCTCCAACAGCCAAACCCACCTGTTCTCTGATTGGATAGTTAAATTTGTGATTGACATGACATTGGCCAATCAGATGAAAGGAAGAAAAACAGGGTCAAAATTCGTACTTGTAACTTGAGTGCAGTTTCACATGTATTTTTTGGCTAAGTCCACACACAAATCTTTTTTACGCACACACAAATTCTTTTTACACATACAAATATTTATGACCACAATTTGAGCCCATACCAGTCTGCATGACTGAGTGCTTGATTTTATACACCTGTGGTAATGGAAGTGAGTGGAAAACCTGAATTCAATGATCTGGATAGGTGACTGAATAATTTTGGCAATAAAGTGTAATAAAAACAGCAAAGCACAAGTATCTTCAGTCTTTGCAGGGACTGAGGTTAGTCTTGCCGAGTGTTTAAGTGGACGTCTGTAAGTACACCGCAGAACATTGCAATTTCATAATGATTAATGTAGTTCATTTCATCTGTCATTAGTTTCAACGGTTGGTGTATATGCCTATAAATAACCATCATACTGTACCCATGATCACATCTTGCTATGCCCCAGGCTCCGCTGGTCCTCTCTAATACAAAGCGACAGACACCCACTCATGTAAACACACATGCTGCTAATTTAGATTCAACCACTTATTCATCAAGCACAATCTATTTGCCAGTATGATTTGCACAGACAGACCCATTTATGTTAATCACTATGATTGAGAAGCACATCATCTGCAGATTAAGCAGATCTTGGTTGTGCAGCCCGACCTTCTTCAAAACTTTCTTGCTTTTGTTGCTCTGTGTGTTTTGTACTATGTGAGCATTTCTGATCCAATGCTTGTCCTTTTTGGGTTAATTTAATTTTAATTTGAATAAAACACATTATGCTCATCTGATAATTTATTTCGCCAGATCTGCATCTATTCATCTTCAGTCTACAAGAGAAGAACCTGTTTTATCATCTCCTATAAAGTATTGTGTCCACTCTCAAGGCTGTTTGAAGCAGCTTCAAAGGGGGCCCACTCATTCGAAATTCATTTCAAGTAACACGTGAAGCCGCTTTTCATGGGCTAAAAATAGTTCTCATTCTCAGTCAGGTTCGGTAATAGAGGCAAAGCATTAGAAACACGGTGTGCAAAGCTTTAACTGTCTGTTCTTTGTGAATTTCTGAGAGGTCTCATTTGAAAATGCTACCATTCTTTGTTCGAAGAAAAACAAATACAAGAAATAACGTCTCTGCTGTTGAAATTATTTAACAGACAGTTGGCAGCACATGTGCCTGCATTTGTAATCCAAATTTATTTTCTCTGTCCACTGGTCCATGTGATGTTGATGTCCAAGCTGGTTGAGATATGTTCCAAAATGTTTCGGGTGCCGTTTGAACAGTTCAGCATCTTGTTTTTCAGATGCTGCATATACATGAGTTGAATTTTAATTCTACTCTTGTATATGTGTTGCTGTTTTTTCCTACATCATCATAATAACATCAGCAACTGACCAGCCATGCTGTCTGAGCATTCAGAAAGTGTTAGCTGAGAAGTTAGCTAATGCTATTAGAAACTATCACAAACAAACCAACATGAGTGACCTAAATTCGACTAACAGCAAAGCTAACTTGATAATATATTTGTTATATTTGCATAAACAAATAAAGAAAACGCTTGAAGTGGTTAGCATTTGTTCCAGAAATGAGGTTTCGATTAACAAAAGCATTTTTTCTTCTTCTTTTCCCACCACATTCCAAAGCTATGACATCACAATTACGTAATTGGTCACTTGCAATGTTGGACCAATATTTTTATGATGATGCAGTAACAACTATAACACATGGATATCAGATGTACCTCTTGAAATTGTGAAGCAGGGGCTACAGAAAGAAGCTTACTATAAGAACTGTAGAAGAAGTGAATAACCTCTGGGAGCTCGCAGTCAGGTCTGGAGGTTCACTGATGCTGACAAATTGGCTTTTAGTAATTTGCCATGACCAGATGTGACTAATGAACTCTCTACTTCTGGTTTCTAAATCACTCTGATTGCCAAGTCTGACCTCTGTCTTAGATAACACCAGTGAATAAGCAGATGGTAGTAAAGGTGAAGAAAGTAAGATGTGCTCATTTTGTACAATATTCTTTTATTTGTATTCCAACTAGAAGAACAATGACTGTGATGTTTTTGGTTCTATTATGCAAGGGTGGTGTATTTACCTCCAACTGTGTTTGAGAATCACAGTTCGTCCCAGCCACTATGGTGGTAAACTGATTCCACGTTTTTTAACCTGTGTTCGATCTTAGCAAAGTTGGAGCTCCTGTTTCTCCTTCAGCTCATTGCTCCGCTCTCCAGTGGATTCACATGCATAGCTAACCTGCAGCTTCCTGTGGAGCTCTCCATTCAGAGCCAGATTCAATTCGTCTTACCCTCGCAGCCTGCCACCTCCACTTTGGATTCCAACCTGCCTGCTCAACATCCTGCCCTCAAACAGCCATCTCCCTCTTCATTATTCATTCTCCCACCCCAAATAAGGGATCTAAACTACCCACATCTGCCCATACAGTCTAGTGTTTCAGCTCCGGTCTCCAATCTCTCCACTCAGCTTTTGATAGATTCAGGATTTGTAAATAAAACCCTTAAACTTGCTCAGCGCTGTCATGTCTGCTCCTTGGATCCAGAAAACCTGGTAATCATGAAAGCCACATCATGCAAGTGGGAAAGGAACATGGACAGATTTATTTAGATTTTCTGTTATTCTCATAACAAAAGCAGGTGCTTGTTGCGCAGCTATCCTTTGCAATGTTAGTTAAAGACTCAAATCATGGCTAGAAGTTAATATGAAATCAACTTTCCTTAAATTTTCTTGTTTAATTAAAGAAAACCACCAAGTGTAACCATTTCCCAACCCCATCTTCCCCGCCCCCCAAATAAAAGATCATTCACTGTGTATGTGTCATGATAATCAGCTCATCTGTGAATGATGACTCCTCCAACAGTCTGCCTTTTCAAACTGTGGCATGGTTTCCAATTTGGCAGGAGGCGCTTGATCTGCTGAGGCAACGAGTGCAGAGAGACTTTAACTATTTATGGGCATGTTTGGAAGCCCGTTCAGACTGGAAGAATAGAAGAAGACAGCGGGAGAGAGGAGGAAGAGGAGGCGGTGGGGAGGGGAGAGCTGTGACATAATGCTGTGAGGCAGAGCTCCGTCTGCTGGGACTTCCATGATCCCACTCGGTTCCTGGTAAACACACTGCTAACAGCTAGGTGAGGGAGCGGCTATTAATAGCTCTCCGCGTACCCGCCGCACCCACCCTCCATGCCACACACACACACTCATGCATAAATGTATTCAGTGACACATGCATACAAGCAGCCGCGCTCATACATAAACAAACACAGGTGGATGCACATGCTGCCACGGTCACGCTCTCCTCTCCTTTCTTTTGTCCCTCGTCTTTCTCCCCCACCCCACCCTCACCCTCTGTACGTCTCTCCTTTGTGCTCCCATTCTCCCTCCGTCTCCTCTTGGCACCACCAACTCTTCTCCCACTTATCATATGCTCTGTAACAGATGGTGGATATGATAATTACCAAACAGAATAAACAGTAAGTAAATGAAAAAAAATCCTCAGTGACTCCATCTCTCTCACACACACGCTTTTGCCACCTCTGACAGTCTGACGACGTTGTCCAGGAGAGAAGAGCAAATCCTAGGTAGGATTTTTTTTTTTTTTTTTTTTGGGCAAAAGGCTTAAGGTTTCGCAGTCACAGTTACACAATTTCATGAAATAAAGATTGCAGATCTTTATCCCTGCCGTTATCAGTGTGACAGCAACTCTCTCCCCAAGAGCAACCAAACCAATTACAACGCCAGCAGTTTTAATGAATCCTTTGATTAGAACGAAACACCCCGATTGCAGTTTTTGGTGCTAAATCCTGCCCCTCATTACAAACCAGAATAGTACATTCCCTCTTGCCCCCTTTTCCAGCCCATCTTCCTTCATTTCTCCACATGTGCCCTGTTTCTTTTCCTCTATTTGCACATCTGTTATGAATGCCCCATTTTCATCATGCTGTTAGATTAAGTGGGCGATGGGTTATGAGTATTACAGGTGGGTGCCATCAAAATGCTAAAACCTCTTGACTTTTATTTTTTCTTTATATTATTAAGTAGGTCAAGCAGACAGTACAAAATGTGGGTTAAAAAATATGAAGCTCAGCCCAGCGGAGAGCTGCACGATAACGGCTAAACTGATTATCAGGATTATTGTGATCAACACTGAGATCACACTGAGTTATTTATTATGATCATTAGTGAGGAAAACTGTTTTACTGAGCTGTCATGTAAACAAAACACTGCATTCACAACCACGATGTGCTGCATTCCTGCATGTCCAAATCATTGCATCCAAATAAAATGAGTCCTCCATATTCTCTTAAATTCAGCAGCTCTTAGAATAACCATAAAAAATGAAGTTTTACTTTGTGCTGCAAACTTGAGTCTTTCAGCAAGTGTTCAGCAGCTGTGAAATCCATCTCCTTTTTCCATGCAAAATGTTGTGCCAGTGCAAAAAACGTGTTACTGTAATCTGATTACTTTTTTCAAGTAACTAGTAAAGTAAGGGATTACTATTGCAAAAACGGTAATTAGATTACCGTTACTTTCCCGTAGGAACGCTGCGTTACTGCGTTACTAAAACCATGATTTTTGCGAGAATGTCTCATGACAGTGACGTAAGCGAGTGTGACCGTTAGTGACTGTGTGCAGATCAACAATGGATCATAAATCGAGTGCAGGAGAGAGTATGAGTGTGCAGCGTTTAAAGCGTGGAAGTACTGACCTTACTTTGAGTTTGATGCCATAAAAAGTGACAAAAACATTAGTGTCCATTGTGCGTGGGAAGAAAACTTCTTTTTACAGCGAAAAAAACCCCCCTAAACAAGCACCGAGTGCGCAACGACGTAATGGTAAATTCACAGAGAAACTCGTGGATTCTTCAACTGACTGCGGCACACCTGCACCAGGGTAAAACTCCGCCTAACCCACTCCTGCTTTACAGGTGAAAATAGAGCAAAAGGACCGCTAGTCTTTGACTTTATTTATTTTCTGCTGTGTTTTACTTGCATCTATTTGAAAGACTGAGTGTAAATAGAGCTGGGTGATAGAACGATAACGATATGTATCGCGA
>NW_024582428.1:355265-363740 GCF_018398535.1 Haplochromis burtoni | reverse complement strand
TTTGTTGTTTCAGCAACATTAAATTTAAAAACTGTACTTTTGAGTTAAAATATATATTTAAAATTTTAATAAATGACAAATTAAAAAGGAATGACCATTTTTTGTATCGAAAAAATATCGAACCGTGACACCAAAGTATCGAACTGTGAATTTTGTGTATTGTTGCACCCCTAATAAACTAACACCCAGCACGCCCCTGCGGGCAGTTTATATATATATATATATATTTTTTTTTTTTTCTCTCCTTCTACTGTACCATTCTGCTGAGTGACTGTCTTTTGCTCGTCAAATACATTTCATTGCAATGTTGACCCTGTGCTAACTTGCATATGACAAATAAAACTGAAAACTACTGTGATGTCACTGTTTCGAGCTATAATCAGGAAACTCCAAGCTTAGGTAAATAGCTTGGACTGACACATGCAGACAGTGATTTATGGAGCGCATGATTTGCTTTGCCTTACTTTTCTAGTGGTGGAGCACAGTACTGCTGATTTAATTGTAGGATTTCAAAATTGTGATCAAGATTCAAATTCAATTAATTGTGCAGCCCTAATTTGTAGCACAACTAACAATTTTTACTTCTGCCTTGTGGCAGGGTGTGGTTTGTGTCAGGTCTTTGTCACATCCCTGTCTCCCACAGGTGTGAAGGAGGGAAACAGGAAATAAAGACCAAGAGGGAAGATGAGCATGCAAAACTGTTATAAAGGGTTTCATTTCTTTCTGTTGCTCCAATCTGAAAATACTCAACCACAAACTGTGGATAAGTATCGATCCTGTTCCACTAGTATCGATCCAATACCAGTGTTGCTATCAATACTATCGATATTTGGATGGATTCGCCCACCTCTACTCTCGCACTCTCGTTATTTTCTTGCAACAACTCTAAGTGAGATTTCTGTTACATGTTGGAGACACAGCTATCTCCCTAAATTCTTTCTAAAATCTTGTTAATTGTGCCATTGCTGGACATAAAATCCCTGATGACTATTGGCCAGAAGCTCAACATTTGGGTCCTTTTCAATATATAACATTTAAATTGACCTTATAAACTTATAAATTAAGCAAATTACATTTAAGCTGTTGCCTTACTTCATATAACTGCCCCCAGACTCATCAATTACACCTGCTCGTATTTACATTTTCTTTCCGTCCGCTTAAAAATCTCTCAAACATGTTCCTCTCCCCCTCTTAGTCTCCATTTCGTCCTCCACTCCTCCTTTGCTCCAATACTCTCCACCTCCTTGAATATCTCCCCAGAAGCTGTATAACAATTAATGAGGCCATATATCATAATTAAGGCAAAAAATAATACTTTGTCTCCTCTCCCATCTCATATGCTCTCAATTTTAATGAAGCTCTCGCTGAGCCAGACAAATCATCTGAAAAGGAAGACGACTTCTTAACTGCTTCTGTGTGGACATATTTGAAGTGACACCTCTGGTTTTGCTTCAACAAATCTGTTCCTAATAATATCTCGGCTGCCCTAAGTACGGGGGCCTTGTGTCCAAAGTTCAGTCAAATATAATGCTTATATCTTTGTGCAGTCAGGTGTGGGCTTTGCCAAAGTTTTTATTCACAGTTCAACTTTTTCTCTGCAGCAATTTATCTGAAAGCATCTTTTTTTTCTTCTACTCACAATCGTCTCCGAACATTTATCCCATACAAAATAATTTCTCTTGTTTATGTCAGGCTAAGGTTTCGTCATGTCTCTGTTACCCCACCTGCAACCGTGAAAAACACATTCGTTACAAATGAGGAATGGCAGTGGTTAGGTTGGGTGGTCCCTTGTTGTATGTTGTGCCAAAGCCTGCCCAGCCTACAAATGTACTGCCATAACTCTTTCTATTCTTAAACGTTCATCTGTCTCAATAAACTTACACACTTGTATAATGTGCGTGCTGCAGCACCTGATAAATGGGACCCTGTGAGCAGGTATGACACAGAGCAAGAGAGCCAGCCAAGCAACAACCACACAAACACACTCTCTATTACTCCTTTTGTGAATGCTCTTGTGTGTTTTGTGTGTGTGCTTCTATGTAAATTGCTGAAAACAACCATCAACACCCACAGCAGACGTTTAAAAAAGCAGTTAGTTCGTGCTGTTAGTGCTTTAAAATTCATTTTTATCATGAAATTATTATGTAAATCTGCATGATTCATCCGGCTCTAAAAAAAAAAAAAATTGTGTGAGTTTCTGAATAACAATACTGACTTGTGAAAACGATTGGAGTCCTTCTGACAAATATGATACATTTTAACCTTGTTAGCGTGTCCGTATGTTGATTTCAGGCATAAGCAACCAATCATATCAAAGTGCAGAGAGCAGCTAACATATTTAAATGATAATACACTGGAGAACACAGCAGTACTGAAGGCACATTATACTTCTCTTTACATCTTAGCTTTAGAGTCACATCATCATTTGAGCCGACACATGCACAGCAGCAGGAGATGAGAGCGGCATTACTTGTTGACAGTTCCGAGTCCTGCCAGCGTTAGATGGCCAGCCCAGTGCAGACAAATACCAGGGTGCAGCAGCTCCAGGCAGGTCTGTTATTGATATGAGTTTGAATGAAATTACATTTAGGAAGGAGAAGCTTTTGAGTCTTATTTTCATTTTCTTGTAAAGTTAAAGTTTGACGATCTTTATGATCTGCATGCTTTGCAAAAGCCAGTAACTATAACCAAAAATTGGAATCCTAAAATTTGCATTTTTAATTAATGTTTTAAAGCCTTATTTCATTGGCAGTTATGTATTCTACAGGATCTGTCACACAACACAACTGCATTGGCAAAAGTCTACGAAAGAAATCCATCCAAAGCAGCTTTTCCAGTACAGGCTAAAGAAAAAGAGGCTAACCCAAAATAGTTCATGCCTTTAACTTAACAGTCTAACCTCACACCAGTTTTTCTTCCATGTCCAACACTCAGCATCCAGCCTTCTCCCTCTCTTGTCTCTCCTCCATCATCTTCTCAGTGAATTTATGTTTCCTGTTACTCTCGAACTTTGATCTGTTATCTACTTTGGCTCTAGGCTTGATATCAAGAGGACACTCAAATCTTATTTTGTCTGGGCTCACCCGCGCTCAGATGACCATTAAATCTTATTTTCTCATTCCCTGGTGCTGCCTAACTGAGTTTACCAGCCTACTACCAGGAACAAGAAGGGTTTTCCAAAACCTTAAACCCTAAAGCCAGTTGCACAACAGATGCAAACAAAGCATTAAAGCAGTGCACATCACGTGTGACCCAATACAACACTTTTTGGGCTTTTGTGTGTGTGTGTGTGTGTGGGGGGGGGATAATCTGTAGCTACTACTATATCGTTACTGGAATAAAGACAAGTCACTCATTTGGTATTGTAACACCCTAAGAAAGTATGTGCTTGAAAAACCTTCCAAAAAAACCCAGCAAACAAAATAGCTGTCTGCTATTTTGCTGTACTTGTATTAGTTGCTTTAAGCAAGTAATTGGAGATGTGCAGCTCCTGAAGACCTGGGATGATGCGTTATCACTCACCGACACAGTGGATTTGTTTCCTCCTCTGCCACATTTAGAGAAGCTCCATAAATTGATGATAACTGTGTTTTGGTCCTTCGAGGAAACACTCGAAGAGTTCCTCGAAAGACACATTTGTATTGTACAATTACTGCTGGAGCCCTCTGATGTATTCTTTTATTTTCTTGCATGATTAATATTGCACAGTTTTAATGAGCGCTAAATGCTGTGTCACTCCAAACATGGACAACAAGTTTTAGGGTAAATGTCCTCCACTATCACAACAGAAAAAAGTCTCATTGATTTGCACTGTTTCACAGATTTTACTGAGTAAACATAAACAAAAATACTTGAAGGGGAAGAAACGCTTCATTAAACAGAGTTGTCTTTGAAAGTTAGTTTCCTGCCTTGACACGCAGCAACAGTGCCGCTGCAATTGTTGTTGTTGTTGAGGCTGCTCAGCACAATAATTACTGGGGGGGAACCCCAAAGCACGAAGAACAGGAGAGAGAGAAAGTGCAGGAGTGTGTAACCAGGATGACACACTGCTTCCTGCTGATGATGAACCCAGTCACCTTCATAGAAATACACTGCTTAGAAAATATTCCAACCAAAACCAGGGAAGCTAACATTTTCTGTGATTTATTCTAACTTTTGAAACTGTACAAAGGAGTAGTTTTAACCATTGAGTTGTTATACCATTTTTCCAGGTGTGAAGAACATTACACTGGCAAACTGGCATGCTGTGTTTATTTTTATTTTTTTAATGTGAATAGTGTTCAAAAGGAGTTTGTGAGTAAATTAGTCACACTGACAAGCAAGACAACAAAAATACGCCCATGCAAAACACATTCCTGCATCCTAAATATTAATTGACTGTTATTTGACATATCAGCTAGTTCTGCTGTTTAGGTAATATACTGCTGAACAGGTGGTCACCTGTAGAAGTAAAGCTTTTTGGCTTCACCTGCTTCCTGTGTGCAAGGAGGAGAGATGAAAGTCTTTAGTCCAAAAAAAATAATGTAACTGTTTGATCGATATGTTTTGACTTGGGGCCTCCAGCATGCCATCAATCTACTGGAAAATCTGTAAGTCACATCAGATTTCATTATGCTTAAAAACGAAGCAGCTGTCAATCAGATACTTTCCAGATGGAATTACATGGTGGATCAAAATCTGATGGTACTTTTCAGTGTTCATATTTCATCAGCTTTATCAAGATCTCCAACATCACTGGCTGAAATGCAGCCACAAACCATGACAGAGCTTCCACGGTTTGACCTCCTCCATACATGCTGACAGTGATTTTTAGTCCAGTTTTTGTGTATTTTTCATACACCAGCCTTTTCTCCCTGTTTCCCTTCCTTAAGAATGACTTCTTGACAGCCACCCTTCTACTGAGACCATTTCTGATGAGGCTTCGGGTATTTTCTTTCCTGTTTCTTACTGTTCATCAGCTGTAGATTTTTTTTGGTAAGGCCTGACACTTCTTTAATTCTCCTCCACTTGTCCAGTTTTCTCAAATCATGCACACCATACTGAGATATGTTCCCAACACTGGTTCATCCCTTGGGTTAGGTGCCTTCTTTGTTCCTTAATGATTCATCATAGGTATGTGGTTCAACAAAAAAACAAAAACAAAAAGACTTCCTCTGAAAATGCTCAGGTAAAAGGACTGGACTGAACATGAATGAAAAAGCAGTCAATGTCCAGACGAGGAAAAAAAAATCTTCAGAAAGCAGGGAGAGCTACTGTTTGAGACCACAAAAATTACAAAAATCTGGCTCTTTGGAAGCCAATTTATAAATAAATGCCCATTTATCTGTAGCTCAAGACTTTTGCACAGTTCTGTGCTTTTTGAGGGCATTTTCACATCAGTGTGTATAAAACTGTTTAAAAGCTAGCAAGGGGCAGCTAGCTAGTGGAAGTTCTATGAGTTCTGTTTCTATGTCCTCCTGCTGGCACCAGGCCTGCTGTCGAGTCCAATAATGACCACATTGTTTTGGTGCCATCAGCCACACTGGTGGCTAAATGTTTGTCTTACTCACACACAGAAAAACACAAAAGAGCTTCCCAGCACAGGCTTTTAACTTTGTGTGCGTCTGTGCGTGTCCTTGCTGGTAGTTAATGTGGTTAGGGAAGAAAGCATAGACAGCCGGGCAGTTCGGAAGAGCTAGTTTGCTCAGAAACGTGCATGTTTGGGGGTTCACGTTTGTTACCTGTGTATCTGTGCCGAGTTAAAGGCATGTGTGTGTTTGTGAGAGGAGCGGAGAGAGAGTTGGCCTAGGCAGTGGAAAATGTGCGAGCCAGAGACGATGACGTTGGCTGAGTGGAGAAGAACAAACTACTTCCTGAAAACCTATTCAACTCTTTGACTAAACACTCACTCCAGCAGACCTTCTGTAGCTCTCTTTTCTCTCTTTCAATGGTTCCAGCTGAGACTTCCTGTGTAACTCAGTTCATACAGCACTGTGGCACATACCCAATTAGACAAAACAGGCCTTTAGTTTTAAAAGAAAATTAGAAACAGCATTAGATGGTAAATATCTAATTTGCTTATCTCATTTCTATCTTTAATATTCTGTGTTGTCTAGAAAACCTATTGCTTTATTTTGAATTAGTCAGCTATAATGCCACATTCATTTTTTGCCAGTTGATTATAACTGATAGTGCTTTTAATCCACTTTCTAAATAGTGTGCAGTTCAACAAACTACATAATTAATACACAATAAAAAAAAGCTTCACATTCACTGTCTCACTTTTAGTAACTCACAGAGCAGTGAAGTGTAACTTCAAGCTGTGACGAGGTTTTATTGTAACAATATGACTCTGTGGGTTGGTCCTGCTCCTAGTGGTTTCCTAAAACCACTAGGAAATGTTTATGTTCATTTTGCAATGTCGCACAACTACTTGCAAGCACACAAATGCACATGACACACATGCCAATCATTTGCTGCTTGGAAGTTTGCAGTTATATTCACCCACTTCAGCAGCAGCACAAAGAACAAGGACACACACACACACACACACACACACCGGAAACACATAAACACAAACTGGGTCAGGTAATTAACAGTTTGTAGATCTCAGCCAGCTTTAATCTAATCAAACCACCAGCCTACGTTTCCCCCATGGGTTTACACATACACACATATGTTTGGTGCAATTAAGCACAGCTTTGCCCCTTCCACCTCTCAAATATTTGTTTCTCTAAAAGAATATAAATTTTATTAATTTAGTTTACGTTTGATAGCAGATCAACATGAACACCATCGTCTAGATTACGCTATTCGCAAAATATAACTGAGCAACGTTACTTTCATTTGTTTATGCTAAGGGCAAAATTATGTGTAGAATTCATATTAAAAACTAAACTCGTTACAATTTGCTATGGAACAAGGCGAAAACATCACTAACCATGTGCTTTAGAGCTGCGGGTCAATATTAATAATGTTGAGCTTTATGTGCAGCTTTAAAGCAAATATCAGGCATCCACGTTTCCAGGTGTGCTGACATCACGGTAACAGATGTGCCCATGAATTGCAGCTCAATACTCAAACAGAAAAACAGGATGCTGATTCTGTGTCATATCTCTAACCAACCCCATAAAATATATGACCCTGGGTTCAACAGTACAGTAGTGTGCAAAAGTCTTGAGCCACCCTTCATTTCTTTATCTGTTTGGAAGAAAAATATAAACGTTCTTGTCGTTTTTTAAACTGCTCTTGAGCAACAGTTCTTCAGGCTTTCTGGACGTCCTTCGAAGGCTTTCTTTCGCTGCTTTTTCACTCATTTTCAGTGCAGTCCTTGTACCTGAACATTTTTAGACGAAGGATTTTTTTGTTAGTCAAGCCCCTTAATACTGAAACTAAGAAATTGGTTTGGCTCCAGACTTTGCACAGTATTGCAGTTCACCTGCTGAACCAGCCTCACAGCACATTGTCGGCTTAAAAACAAGGAAATGCTTGCAAAGAGCAATACGACTTCAGAGAGACAATTCATCCTCATTTGTTCCATTAATCTTGAGCGAAGAACTGAGTTAATTAGTGTTCAGTGTGCCGTAAACTCAAACTCAGCCAACATGTCATACAATCAAAGAGTCCAACTCAATTTTAAGGCTTTTTGAGTCTTTTTATAGTGCATGAGCCCATAAAAGGGATTCTGGAGCAAGACCAACCTGAATCTAGTTCATTATGCTTTTTAAATATATATTATGAAAGTAAAGTCAGCTGTTTTCAGTGCAGTGAGTTTGAATCACCATTAATCAAGCTATAACACCTTAGCAAGACTAGAAGAAACAAATCATCTTCCAGTAGATTCCTACAGAACAATTTTATTAAGTCAACACTGAACATTTAATTAGGCATCATTTGAAAATAATTCCATTGGTCATGCTGGAAAGTATGTTCAATCTTTATAAGCATACATATCATCTGCATTTCAATATTTCAATGTATGAAAGACTTCTGGTAACAGAAGCTTCACAAAAATGTATCTACAGTTGTGAACAATGACCAGCACACGTGAACGGATATCTGCTGTCTCCACAGAAGAGCCCCCAATTCTGGGATGTTGTCACATATTTCACCATAGTGAAGTGAGTTTATATACAGTCAGCAGCAACACAAGTTGAAGTAAGTACTAATGTCTCTATCTAAACTGTCAAACATTAAAAATTAAAGATGCTATGCCATTTACAGGAACAATACACAGTGCTAGCTAACTCATCTCATCTTGTATGACCATCTAAGCAGATCTGTGCCATCTCGGTGTGCTCTAATTCAGCCCTAAACTTGACATTATTACGCTCCTGCAGCTGACAGTTTCATCATTAGAGAGATTTCTCATCCCACTGCAGTTCCTGTTATTATTTCTGCAGCCGTGACATGGTTTATTCATCTGTAAAGTCTCACCGTGTGTGTGTGTGTGTGTGTGTGTGTGTGTGTGTGTGTGTGTGTGTGTGTGTGTGTGTG
>NW_024582428.1:349661-355245 GCF_018398535.1 Haplochromis burtoni | reverse complement strand
GTGTGTGTGTGTGTGTGTGTGTGTGTGTGTGTGTGTGTGTGTGTGTGTGTGTGTGTGTGTGTGTGTGCTTGCGTGCTGCACTGAGAGTAGACAGCTGTAGTTGCCTAAGTCCTGCCTCAGGGCCGCCTCCTCCTCGCTCTTACTATGAGCTGGATTGGGAGCGGTATGGATGGAGAGTGGAAAATAGTCTGTGTGTATGGAAGGAAGGGACACATTTCTGCAACCTGGTTTAGCTGCAGTAAACAACGACACAGAAACCCATCTACTCCCAGATACACATACAATGTGAAACCAAGAGTAGTGCAGGGACAAGTGGCTACTTCTTTGCTCCTGGACAAATTTTCTGCCTCATTGAGTTCTTTTAGAAATGGCGGGCAGCAGCCACTACAAGATGCTGCCCCCAACCAGAACGACAATGAGACCAATAAACCCATGAAAGTCTATTTATTGTCCTATTTCTTTCGGCTCGTATTTGCTTCACATAAACAAGCAATCCGGTCCCTGAGCATTCCCTTAAGGCTGTGCGACCAGATTTTCTCTTATATAAGGTTTATCATCATGTGGTACCTGGAAAAAAGGGAGTAACATTTGGACCTGAGTTCCCATTGAGACAAAGATGCTGTACAGGCATTTATACAAGTCCATTTGTGACACTGTCATCTGCTTCATTGACGCTTGAAGAGGGTTATCCTGCTAAAGGCCATCTCAGCAAATTCAATTCTTGCTACAAAACTTCATCTCGAGTGTGCAGAGGTCTTTCCTGAGCTCCTAACGAGTTTTATGACGGTAACCAGGTCCACTCACTCACACACAACTTCCTATCTTTTTACTACTTTCCCATTAATCAGCAACTAAAAAGACAAAAAGTGAAAACTGGAAGCACAGAATCCAGAACGCACACCGCAATCCCATAATGCCATTTTAATATGACAATTTTAATATCCACAGTATGGAGCTTGAGCAATGTTCAGATTTTGGGCTGTAATAGCTGCATATTTTTATCTATGCCTCTGTGTGTGTGTCTCCGTCTGTCTCGCTCACTATGCCACATGGCTTTATAAGAAGAGGATACAGATTTATCTCAACTAAATAGAGCTGGGCGATATAAGATTTTTTCATATCACGATATGTTTTTTTCATTTCAGGCGATAACGATATCTATCACGATATAAGCCAAATAACTATATTTGTAAGATTTAAATGTGCCGTTGCTCACAAGTAAAGTGTGAAATAATCAGCAGCTTGTTTTGATTTAAATATTTATTTCCCATAATAAGTTCAACAGGGTAGATGTACTTAAGGAACATGAGACTTTTTCAGATAAATAAAGGCAAATATTGCAAACTACACAAAAGGCCGCAGCTAAAGCATTTAAGTTTCAAAATAGAACAAACGAAACAGACTAAATTGAACATTCCACTTAGAAAAAAAATATTAATTCTAAAAATAAATCTTAGTTTGTTTTACAGAAGAACAGACAAAGTTGACTAACTTTTGTCAATATCAAATAAACTGAGAACTAAAAGGAAATTCTCAATCTCTCCTTGTTGTATAGCTTAGCTTTTCAAACAGTTTTAACAGTTACTTTAGTCTGACAAAAGTCGAATGACGAATTAGCGCTTTCAGTCAGAAAGCGATTTATTGTATTTCCAGACTTGCTTTCGGCACAATTTACAGTGCGCGCTACTCTGTTTTTTGTCAGACTTGAAATAGCTGAAATACCTTCACACTACGGAACTTCTATGGCTCTTCTGTTCGACAATCTCTCCGGCATTGGAACCATCATCTGTTTTCTCTTTTCGGTAACCTTCGGTCATGCTCGGCGCACTCATTTCCTCCATTACCCGGGCGGCACGGCGGCTGGCTGCTTCCCAAACAAATACACATGTGCGGCTTGGCACTTGTGCTGTAGGTAACAAGTCACCTGTCGTGACGCTGCAGCTGTGATTGGTTCGGCTCTGCGCTAGTTAATTTGGATTGGCTGTTCTTCTTTTTTTTTTTTTAAGAGGACAGGAGAGATGAGGCCTATCGCAATAGTTTAACTTTTCTATCGAGAAAAAGTTATTTCGCAATACATATCGTTATCATTCTATCGGCCAGCTCTACAACTAAATATATAACACTAAACTACATCGTCAGTGTAGCATCCAGTCGAACTGAGAAGGCCAGAACTGATGGTTGTTGAATGACCTTTATTATTCCTTGCCGTGTATCAGACAACGAACCAACGTAAGAGCTAGACAAACAAATAAAACAATTACCACATTATTCATGTAACACCATTTTAACCGCTCATTACGCTGGTCTAACCGTTTTCTGTTAAACTATACAATACATATTATGCATTTCAGATTGCTCAAATTAAATCATGTTCATTACAAACCTTGTTCCCCTGTCGACTGTAGCTAGAAACATTCGTTTTTGTACAATTTAACCATGTTTTTCTCTCCCTTTTCTCCGTTAGCAATAGTTTACCGTTTTCTTGTGTCTTTTTTGTACATCAAGCTAGTTACAGTTAGCAACATTCACTTCCTGTTACACAGGATGTTACCACAAACATTATATTACGTGTATATGAGCTAGCTTTACATATCCGCTGTTACAGTCTGGAAAGGTAATTGGACAAATACAGTGAAATTATGCTCAACTGCACATACACTTTAACAAGCAAACAGCACAAACTTCATATTTCCCTAAGTTCTGAATTTCTGTTTTGAAGAGAAACTATTACGACTACCAACAATAATTTGATATATTTATACTGTTTTATACCAACTGACAAATGCATATACATGTATAAACTACAAATCAGGCTTTTCAATTTACCTATGGAACCAATCAATCCCTAGATAAAAACAATCACCATCATTTAAAACAAGTGAAACAGTTTTATGTGTTATCACAGCAAAACAAAGCTAGCAAAAGGACCCATCTTCTGTCTATGTGACGGTTTCATCACATAGACCATGTGCATTGATATGATGATGACATGATGATATAAATGTCAAATCTCAGAGCTCAGCTGCACTAGGCTTCCTCTTTACATGATTATGTTTTAGCATGACTAAAAACAAGACAGCGGAGAGCAGGACAGGATGAGGGGAGGAAGCCAAGCCGCAATCTAGACTTTTGCTACGACATAAAGGTACAAATC
Organism: Haplochromis burtoni; assembly: GCF_018398535.1. Taxonomy (NCBI): domain Eukaryota; kingdom Metazoa; phylum Chordata; class Actinopteri; order Cichliformes; family Cichlidae; genus Haplochromis; species Haplochromis burtoni. The sequence goes on along the minus strand of NW_024582428.1, from coordinate 352,091 downwards.
CACCAGACAAAGTTAAAATCCAGATTGAATTAAAGTCTAGACAGGAAGGCAATAACGGATATAGATCCAGCAATCAGCAACCTTATGAATAACCACAGACAGAGACACGACACAGCAGCTGGGATCTACAATTACATTATCTTTGTCTTATAGTAGAGGACTACAACCTTAATAGAGAAAAAAACAGTCATTTTTAACCTGCTTTAACTTTGGTTTGCTTTGAAAAGCACCCGCTGGCATTTCCTTTCACCTTCTGCAGTATTGCTAATGTTGCTACACAGACAGGACAGGGAGAACAAGCCATTCCTAAATACAGCAACAGACACCTTTAAAGGCTTCTGTGGTCACCATAATCAGAAAGGATATTGAGTTTTTCTCTAGGTCTCCTTGTATGCCTTTTCTTTATCTGAAGCAGCCCTTACACACATGCCACCAAATGATCTGACAAGTACAGAAATAAGAGTGGTTATATTAATACTGCTTATGATTATTTATTTAAAAAAATGACTATGTCTAGATAGATAGATCATATAATTACACACTCGTGAGAGGCCAAATTATCAAAATCAAAGCACTTGACACATAAGCATCCTTATAAGCGTGACCAGCTACACCATCACCAAGTCAAGGTTGAAGGAGTTGCTCAAGAGTTAGTTCACGTCATCCACCGGCATGTGTGCGTTTTCAAACATCGAAGCATGACTGGTTGATGGTTCCCCTTGTTACTGGAGTGCAGAACACAAGAAAAATGATCAGCTGCATTTTTCTGCGTAGGTTCTTAGTCATCCAGGTCATGGTGAGGCTTCAAAATAAAGTGAATGAACTTGTTCAAGTTTTCTGAAGACGTTTCACCTCTCATTCAAGAAGATTCCTCAGTTCTAACACCAAATGGTGGAGTGCCCCATGGAGTTAAATCCTAGAGGGAGTTGTCCCTATAGAGTATTGATCATGTTCATCATCACAAGAGCCAAGGTGTGAGAGGGGGTTGAGGGGCCCAGGAAGGGATCTTAAAACTGCACTGTAGACTGTTCAGTAGTTGTTCACAGTGGACAAAGATGGCCTCTTTTACTCTTCTTTCAATCCATCTGTGTTCTCTGTCCAAAATATGAAGATTGTTATCCTCGAAAGAGCAAACATTGACCTTTAGATGCAGATGTACAGCTGAGTGTTGACCTGTCGAATTGGCTCTTCTATGTTGTGCCATGCGCTTATGAAGTGGCTGTTTGGTTTCTCGGATGCAGCGGTCTAAGTACTCCTCGCTGCACTGCACAGCATACACTCTGGTGTTTAGTTTGTGTTTGGGAGTCGTCTTTGAGATGAACCAGTTTTTGTCTGAGGGTGTGGCTCTCTGATAAACCTGCTAAATTAGGGAAGATTATGTTGTTCTGTTCGTCATTCTGTTTCTCCCTAGTTGGTGTCCCTAGTGACCTTCTTTCCTGTGCATCTTCACTGATTTGATAAAGACCCAGCTGGGATAACCACATGTTTTAAGAGCTGTCTTTACATGTGTTCCTTGTCTTTCCCTGCTCCCTTAGAAGTAATTTGATGCACATTACACACATAGCAGCTGGGTGTCAGTTTCCAGCTTCTGGTCACCAACCACAAATAGAAATTACTAGTCGCATTTTTACCATTAATGTGACCACAGCACTAAAGTTTTAGATTCTGGAAATTGCTACCATCAGCTCTTGCATTAACTGAATACAGCCTTTTATTAGATGCTATCAGACTGGTAAATGTTCATGTCTCTTACTTGCCTTACCACAAGATCACATGCATTGCTTCAGTGAAAATGCTGTAACCCACAAGTTCAAACTCTTCACTGATGATGTACTGTTCTATAACTAATAACTGAATAATGACAGATCATGTTTATCTTTCTTTCCCTGTTATGGTAGCAGTATTATAGTAATGATACTAACCTTTCTTCCTCTGACCTAATCATCTTTTAATATTCTTTACTATCTATGAATTTTATATGACAGAGCTGAGTGTAAAAGCAAAGCTCTCAATTTACCGGTCGATCTATGTCCCTAACCTCATCTATGGTCACGAGCTGTGGGTAGTGACCGAAAGAACGAGATCGCAGATACAAGCAGTGGAAATGGGGTTTCTCCGAAGGGTGGCTGGCCTCTCCCTCAGAGATAGGGTGAGGAGTTCAGCCATCCAGGGACAGGCTCAGAGTAGAGCCACATTGAAAGGAGCTAGTTGAGGTGGTTCAGTCATCTGATAAGGTTGCCTCCTGGGTGAGGTGCTCCGGGCATGTGTTCTCCGGGAGGAGTTCCCGGAGAAGACCCAGGACACGCTGGAGAGATTATATCTCTCGGCTGGCCTGGGAATGCCTTGGTGTTCCCCCGGATAAGCTAGAGGAGGTGGCTGGGGAGAGGGAGGTCTGGACCTCTTTGCTTAGGCTGCTACCCCCGCGACCCG
>NW_024582428.1:346735-348685 GCF_018398535.1 Haplochromis burtoni | reverse complement strand
ACAGTTCCCTGTGGTGCTCCTGTGCTGCTGACCACTGTGTCAGACGTGACGTACTGTGGTCTGTCGGTGAGGTAGTCGGAGAATCATGTCTATGTGATCAAATCAGTCTATGTGATCATGTCTATGTGATCAAATCAGTCTGCTGAAATTCAAACTGAGCATCAGAATGTTGAAGAAAGATGATTTAAATGACTTTGAATGCGGCACGGTTAATGGTTCCAGATTGTCTGAGTATCTTAGAAACTGCTGCCCGTCTTGAGATTTTCCCACACAACCATCTCTATGGTTTATAAACAATGGTTTGAAAAAGAAAGTATCCAGTGAGCAGCAGTTCTCTGGGTGAGAACATTTTGTTGATGTCAGAGGGCAGAGAGATTGGCCAGACTGCTTCAAAGTGATAGGAAATCAACAGTAACTCATATTACTACTCGTTACAACCAAAGTATGCAGAATATTTACATGTTACACTGAATGTTTAGAGATTGTCTTTAACCTCCTAAGACCTGAACTCTTCCACAGCATGCATTTTTAATTTGTCTTTGATATTTTGGCTGATTGGGACCCGATGAATTAAAAGGACTAAAAGGACAAAGCATTACCAGAATTTTTTTTCTTTTTTTACCTGATTTTTGTTTCAATGAAAAATGAGAGCCACATATGAGGATATTAATTTAAAATTTCGATAGAACAGTAGCAGTATGATGTCCTTGCAAGTGGATACCAGGCCCTTGTAGAGCAAAATTGAGTATTTTGGTCTAAATAACCCAAAATGTTATGTCCACATATGTGGACGCCAGGTCCTAGGAGGTTAAATCTCAATGACATTTAAAGAGATTTCTCTCAAGATTTCTCTCTGGAAAAAAATTAACCAGAAAAAAACCCCCACTATGTGCATCTAAGAGTTAATATCAGTCTAATTTAAACTAATACCAAAAGCACACAACAGCCAGTGGACACACACATGCTCACCATACACACATACAGTCTCTTGGTCACTCCAAGGGACAAGGACAGACTGTGAGGCTCTGCAGTGTTTGTGTGTCAGTGAGCACTTCAGCTCTGTCAAGATATCGCACATCTCCCCACTGACCCCAGTGACAGCTCTGGCACTCTGATCTCCAGAGTGCGTCTGTGTGTGTGTGTGTGTGTGCATGAACCCGGTGCTCTACAGAGCATGTGCTTGCATGCTGACAATACAATGCTAACTCAACTCGCATCACTCCACTCTGTCTCTGAGGATACACTTTGCTCAGAGAGGGAAATTTTGTGGTGACAGATGTCATATAAGCTGGTGAGGTCGCAGGAGTGAGAGAGTTACAGATACAGGGAAAAGAATAGGATCCAACCTTCTGGCATTTCGAAGTGTATCTATCCCCGGACTGAAAACAGCAGTGAGTTCTAGATAATTCACTTTTTCAAACTGATACCAAATCATTCAGGTATGCATGGCCGATTAGGAGTCACTCTAGACAAACCAGTGTGCTCAGAGGAGGGCCTCACTTTTCTGCAGGCCTTCTCTTAAGATACATTCTGACCTTACCAACATTTCTAAGTGTTTAGGAGTATCAAGCTCTGCTCACAGTACACATTGTATGTATATGTAACTAGAGTGGCATCCTTGGAAGCATCCTTGAGAGTGAACATGTTGCAAGAAATTCTAGTTATAGTAAGATCTTTTCTTTTTTTGGGCAACAGGAACACATACTTCTGTCTCTTGTATAGATTATAAATTGTAAAATGAATTCTTGTTTTTCAGAGTGGTTGCACCGTATAGCAATTTTAATGCATTTGGAATAAATATTAAAGGAAAGAGTTGGATTTTGATGATTATACTTCCGCCGCTTGTATCCGCGATCTCGTTCTTTCGGTCACTACCCACAGCTCGTGGCCATAGGTGAGGGTAGGGACGTAGATCGACCGGTAAATTGAGAGCTTCGCTTTTACACTCAG
>NW_024582428.1:337381-339141 GCF_018398535.1 Haplochromis burtoni | reverse complement strand
TGTAACTCTGTAACTTCTGTCGGTGCTGTGCTTTTTTGGAAATCGAATTTCCCAGAGGAACCCACCCGAGGGATTAATAAAGTTCTATCTTATCTTATCTTATCTTATCTTATGATTAAATATGTGAGTTAACGAACTGTTAAACAACTGTACCTAATGAAGTGGTCAGTGAGTGATTTGGTTTCTCTGTCATCCAGCCATTATGCTGGATGGAGATTGGAACAGCCAGAGACCAAACTACCAACTTTCCAGTTAGTGCATGACCTGTTCTACCACCTTAGCTACAGCGACAGACAAGACAAAGATTGAGCTATTTAATAACAATAATAATAATAATAACTTTATTTATAAAGCGCTTTCAAACAAAGTGCTGTACAACTATTTAAAACTAAAAAGATAAAAAATAATAATAATAATAAAAGCGATACATAGCAATACAGGTAAAAGACACAATACAAGTTAAAAACAGTAAAAATTTAAAAACTAAAAGCCATAGAATTTAACCAGAATGACGAGACGTATGTTTCAAGTAGTAATGGTGAGACTTTTTAAACCTAAGAGATCTACCTGCTGTCAAGAATGGTGGTGGTAGCATCATACTCTGGAGCTGTTTTGTTGCCAGTGCTACTAATACATTGTACAATGTAGAACGAAGGAGGACTACATCCAAAGTCTTCAACTTCACCTGAAATCAGAAGCTAGACGGTTAAAACTTGGACACAGTTTGGTGTTCCAACAGGTCAATGATCCCAAATACATGTAGTGAAGTAGATTCTGGGGTAGGATTTTACATGATGTCCACAAACGCACCACTGACATCCACACCTTCCCAGCCGATAATTAGCAGGCTTATAAGAAACAGCTGCGCTTACTACCAGAAGGAGGCTTTTGGCAGTCTTGTCCATCCAAGGTGGCTGAGAGCATTAGGCAGTTAAGTGCTGCAGATCTCTCAAGGAAAGCTACTCCGTTTAATATTGCCCTTTAGAGAGTGGTAAGTGGGACTCTTGTGTTCATCATAACGTGGCATATAGTAGGGTGGACTTTGACAACTGTTTCCCTCTTTTGTTGCAGGTTTGCACTATACTGCTGCTGTATTGTCATGCTGTTTTGTTGTTATGTGATGCTTTTATAACGAACAGTACTTTGGGGTGTAATTGTTTTATGTAGATCTTTTATTAATGTGTGTAACGTTTTATTGCTTTAGTGGAGGTGCGGCCGCTTGCTGAGGGGCTAGGCACGTGAGGTGGAATCCCCTTCCCGATGCATGTGAGTGTACACACCGAGCATAGGTAGATTGCACCATTTAGAGTTTAGTGTGAGTGACAGTGAGGTCTGCAGTGAAGTTACACGGGTGAGTAATTGGTGGCACCCTTGGGCACTCCTCCCTGTAGGTTGCCTCCTCAAGTGGCCGGTCTCCACTATTTTGTTTAGTTATTCTTTTATCATGCTGTGATTGTTTTAGGGTAGCATCGTGGTAGGGAGTCTGGTCATTTTAATCATCGTTTGTTAATAAAGTGTTTTAATGAACTATTTTGCCGTCTCAACCCTGCTACCTTAGGTGTCTTCCTGATTTTAGTTATGTTTTTAGTAGTTCCTCTTAATAAATTTTGATTTGTAAACTTCCTTTTTCTCACCTCTCCCGTTAATAACGAGTCTGTGGGCTTTGGTAGCCAGTGCAACACGTACATTGGCTAGAGAAATCTTTCCTGGGGTGTAACGCCCTCCCCCAGGTGGCGTTGTCAATATCTTAGAGGAATAAC
>NW_024582428.1:298945-337356 GCF_018398535.1 Haplochromis burtoni | reverse complement strand
CGGGGACGGTAACTATCGCGACACCACATACACATCAAAACTGGTTTTAAAATGGATAAAACAGGCTAGCATTAAGCTTCAGGAATGGTCTTTTCAAAGCCCAGAGCTCAATCCTCAAAATTTGTGGAATATCTTTAGGGGTCTCTGAGCCTAAGAATTTAATTGCCGGTAGTGATCTGCCATTACCTGTATATGACAAATAAAATTTGAAACTAAAAAGCCAGGTCGGGGAAAGCCAACTACTGTACAGTTTAAAACAGGGATGCCAAACTCAATTGCACAGGGTGCCAAAACTCAAGGCACAATTTAGGTCGCGGGCCACACTATTGTTTTAGTGAACACACTAAAACAATGTTTGCTTGGGGTTCTTTTTTTTTTTTTTTTTTTTTTAAAAAACATAAACATAAATGAATAAAAACAGACAGGAATATTATTCCAGATTAAATAAACTTAAAAAAATAAACTTTAACTTTAAATATTTTGCTCTTCATAAAAATATATCCTGTCAAAATTATGCAAGTTAGAAATATGAACATGCTGCCAAAAACCCCCAGAAAAAATAAATGAAAGCATACACAAGGTTGGAGCCGCATGTAGACGGAGCTGGGCGTTGCTTCAGGAATGGAACTAATAAACTGTGCGGGCCATTCAGTGTCGTACTTTCCCTTGAGTGTATCATTACACTGCAGCTCCATCTGAATCTGCACAGGTGCAGTTCAGCAAAGTCCGCTGACTTGGTTCAACATTACTTGGCAACAGGGAAAGTGAGGCAGGTTGCACTGGTGCATTTGTGACAGCTTCACTTGAAATGCCTTCACCGCATCATACATGCCATGTCCATGAACTGACAGATTTCCTTGCTGAGCTCAAAAACTCTATTGAGAATTTTTATCCCAACTCAGCCAACGGACCTCTGTATGATAGGAATGTCGGCAAACTCTGAATCTATTTCCCACATAAAAGACTGAAATTGACGGTGATTTAAACTTTTAGCTCAGATAAAATTTACGGTTTGCGTTACGGTGATCATTACATGCTCCATTTTTAGGACTTTACCACACAGCCTTTCCTGGTGTGTGATGCAGTGATATGCTGTTAACTCACCGGTACAGTTCTCCTCCTGCATCTTTACTCGCATCCTGCTGACTAGTCCGCTTTTTTCACCGCACAACACCGGCGCTCCATCTGTTGTAAGTCCAACAAGTTTGTCCCAGGGCAGTTTCATGTCGGTTACACTTTGACATACGTTTTAAAAAATGTCTTTTCCTGTCGTTGTCCCGTGCATCGATTTAATGTTCAATATTTCCTCTCCACGGATGAAGATGGCCAGCTGTGCAATGTCCATCATGTCTGTACTTTCATCCACAGCAAGAGAGTATGCAATAAAGTTTTTGCTTCTTTCACACAACTGTGTTCTTAAATCAGTGGCCATCTCACAAACCCGATCAGCAATCGTATTTCTCCTCAGGCTCACATTTGCCAAAATCTGCGTTTTGTCTGGACACAAGACGTCGCACACCTTCATCATGCAGCTCTTCAGAGTGGTACCGGGCTGATTTGGCTCTCCTCTGCTACAATAAAACTTGCTTTCACAACAGCTTCACTTTGTGATTTTGCTCTGGTGAAATGTCAGATTCTTCTTTAGCTCTTCTACATTCTGTAGTTTCTGCTCTGCATTTAGGTTTTTCAGCTTATCCTGATGTTTTGTCTCGTAGTGCAGTCTTAAATTAAATTCCTTAATTACAGCCACATTAGCTCCACTAATAAGACACACGGGTTTACCAGCAATGTCTGTAAACATATATTCAGTCACCCACCGGTGCTGAAAGGCTCTGCTTTCAGAATCAACTTTTCTCTCCACCATTGTGAGCGGCTAGCTTCGCAGACAGAGAGTGTCACCACACAGAAACTGTCACCACCCAGAAACGGATCACCATGTACCCCAACCAGAAGCCTTGGATGAACCGGGATGTTCGTCTCCTCCTGAAGGCCCGCAACACCGCCTTTAGGTCAGGAGATGCACACGCCTACAGTACAGCCAGGGCTAATCTAAAGAAGGGCATCAAAAAAGCCAAACACCATTACAAAAAGAAGGTAGAAGAACACTTCTCCAACTCCAACCCCCGACGCATGTGGCAAGGACTCCAGACCATCACAGACTACAGGACCACCAAACCCTCCCCCGCATCCTCTGATGTCTCCTTCCTCAACGAGCTCAACAACTTTTATGCTCGTTTTGAGCGAGGGAACCCCACAACCACAACCAAAGCAGACATGACGCCAGACCACCAACCTCTGACTCTCTCCCCCACCGATGTAGGAGCGGTGCTGAGCAGGATCAATGTCCACAAGGCTGCAGGCCCTGATGGCATCCCCGGGCGTGTTCTCAGAGCGTGTTCTGGGGAGCTTGCAGGAGTGCTCACAGACATATTCAATCTGTCCCCACAGCTGTGGACTCCTGAACTCTGCCTCCTGACATCTGACTCACATTAAACACATGGACTGATACACACACACCACAACCACCTACACACACCCACAACCCACACACACAACACACAACACACACACACACACACACACACACACACACACACAATGGACAACTGTACCCTCAAACACACAATAATAACATGGACTGAACCACCACTCACAACCACTAGCACTTTATATAGCCTCTGTAGAAATTATCCACATATCTCACTTATCTTAACTGCACTACTGTATAGTTCTGTGTAAATAATCATTCTGTACATACGATAATTTTTAATCCTACAACTGTTTATAACTTGCATAGTTCACATTTCTGTATAACTGTATATCTCAGATTTCTGTATAGTTTTTTTATTTCATATTTATATCCTGTTCATAGCCTGTACATAGCTTGTACTCACTACAGCCTGTACATACTTATAGTTATAGAATATTCATCTCTTTTTTTGTTGGTTGCACTGGTGCATTTGTGACAGCTTCACTTGAAATGCCTTCACCGCATCATACATGCCATGTCCATGAACTGACAGATTTCCTTGCTGAGCTCAAAAACTCGATTGAGAACTTTTCCCCAACTCAACCAACAGATCTCTGTATGATGAGGAATGTCAGCAAACTCTGAATCTATTTCCCTCATAAAAGACTGAAATTGATGGTGATTTAAACTTTTAGCTCAGATAAAATTTACGGTTTGCGTTACGGTGATCATTACCTTTTAGGACTTCACCACACAGCTTTTCCTGGTGTATGATGCAGTGATATGCTGTTAACTCACCGGTACAGTTCTCCTCCTGCATCTTTACTCGCATCCTGCTGACTAGTCTGCTTTTTTTTCACCGCACAACACCGGCGCTCCATCTGTTGTCAGTCCAACAAGTTTGTCCCAGTGCAGTTTCATGTCGGTTACACTTTGACATAAGTTTTAAAAAAATGTCTTTTCCTGTCGTTGTCGCGTGCATCGATTTAATGTTCAATATTTCCTCTAGACGGATGAAGATGGCCAGCTGTGCAATGTCCATCATGTCTGTACTTTCATCCACAGCAAGAGAGTATGCGATAAAGTTTTTTGCTTCTTTCACACAACTGTGTTCTTAAATCAGTGGCCATCTCACAAACCCGATCAGCAATCGTATTTCTCCTCAGGCTCACATTTGCCAAAATCTGCGTTTTTGTCTGGACACAAGACGTCGCACACCTTCATCATGCAGCTCTTCAGAGTGGTACCGGGCTGATTTGGCAGTCTCCTCTGCTACAATAAAACTTGCTTTCACAACAGCTTCACTTTGTGATTTTGCTCTGCTGAAATGTCAGATTCTTCTTTAGCTCTTCTACATTCTGTAGTTTCTGCTCTGCATTTAGGTTTTTCAGCTTATCCTGATGTTTTGTCTCGTAGTGCCGTCTTAAATTAAATTCCTTAATTACAGCCACATTAGCTCCACTAATAAGACACACGGGTTTACCAGCAATGTCTGTAAACATATATTCAGTCACCCACCGGTGCTGAAAGGCTCTGCTTTCAGAATCAACTTTTCTCTCCACCATTGTGAGCGGCTAGCTTCGCAGACAGAGAGTGTCACCACACAGAAACGGATCACCACCCAGAAACGGATCACCATGTACCCCAACCAGAAGCCTTGGATGAACCGGGATGTTCGTCTCCTCCTGAAGGCCCGCAACACCGCCTTTAGGTTAGGAGATGCACAGCCAGGGCTAATCTAAAGAAGGGCATCAAAAAAGCCAAACACCATTACAAAAAGAAGGTAGAAAACTTCTCCAACTCCAACCCCCGACGCATGTGGGAAGGACTCCAGACCATTACAGACTACAGGACCACCAAACCCTCCCCCGCATCCTCTGATGTCTCCTTCCTCAACGAGCTCAACAACTTTTATGCTCGTTTTGAGCGAGGGAACCCCACAACCACAACCAAAGCAGACATGACGCCAGACCACCAACCTCTGACTCTCTCCCCCACCGATGTAGGAGCGGTGCTGAGCAGGATCAATGTCCACAAGGCTGCAGGCTCCTGATGGCATCCCCGGGCGTGTTCTCAGAGCGTGTTCTGGGGAGCTTGCAGGAGTGCTCACAGACATATTCAATCTGTCCCCACAGCTGTCGACTCCTGAACTCTGCCTCCTGCATCTGACTCCACGTTAACACATGGACTGAACACACACACCACAACCACCTACACACACCACAACCCACACACACACACACACACACACACACACACTACACACACACACACACACACACACAATGGACAACTGTACCCTCAAACACACAATAATAACATGGACTGAACCACCACTCACAACCACTAGCACTTTATATAGCCTCTGTAGAAATTATCCACATATCTCACTTATCTTAACTGCACTACTGTATAGTTCTGTGTAAATAATCATTCTGTACATACGATAATTTTTAATCCTACAACTGTTTATAACTTGCATAGTTCACATTTCTGTATAACTGTATATCTCAGATTTCTGTATAGTTTTTTTATTTCATATTTATATCCTGTTCATAGCCTGTACATAGCTTGTACTCACTACAGCCTGTACATACTTATAGTTATAGAATATTCATAACATACTTCGTACCATGTACATTATAACATACCATAATAGACCCATTTCTGTAATATACTTACATATCTATATTATTGCTAATATATATTGTAATATATCTATATCATGGCTAAAGCACTTCTGGATGGATGCAAACTGCATTTCGTTGCCCTGTACCTGTGCATGTGCAATGACAATAAAATTGAATTCTATTCTATTGACTATGTGCACGTTAGCATATGCTACTTCCGGTGCAGAAACTCCTGTGTGGAGCTTTGTTTCCAGTGTCCTATTCACGCCCTGTTTACGGTCCAAAACAAGTTAAGCAAATGAATGAATCAAGCGGCGATTTACATTTCTATAGATGTCTTGGGCATTTACCCAATATATCTGTAAATGATGTTCATCGACTTGTTGATATTTTTTCCCCGCGCCTCAGGGCAAAAGAGAAAAGGGATTCAAATGTTATATTTCTCAGCTGTCCCTCGTTTATCGCGGGTTTTATGTTCTAAAAATAACCAGCGATAGGTGAAATCAAGTAGCCAAATTTATTTTTTGACGGTGCAAAACGTTTGGTGGACATCGTGGACATACTGTACTGCACTTCAGATTCACACTGCTAGCGATCGATGCAGCGATTCTGTACTGTACAAGAGAGACATCACGGAGGAGATTGTCTGCAGCGATCAGGACGCAGGACACAATGTGACGTAAAAAAAAAAAAACGTGCAAACTTGCACTAAAAAAATCTGTGAAACAGCGAGGTGAAAGGTATCTTCGCAGTAGTGATTGACCGCAAAGCTACCGGAAATGTAGAACCCCACATCCGGTCTCAAACCAGGAAGTTAGCATTTTCTCGTGCACAGGGTCAATTCTATTCTAGAAGTTTGACTTGATTGACGCGGGAATGTTCCCAGTTAGCCTAGCAGTCAGCAAGGAGGCTGCAGCGCTGCATTATGGGATCTGTAATTTGTATATTATTAGCGCCTCATATCTCCGGGCCATGCATAACAATAATAGTACATCTATATAAAATGATCTCGCTATATAAATGATATCGCGAGATCATGATATCGATATAAATGTATGCCAGGCCGGATGTGGCCCGCGGACCTTGATGAACTCTACCAAATGAACTCCAAAGAAGAATGGTCAAATATCCAGTCAGAATTACAGTACAAGCTTGTTGATGGCTACCAAAATAATCTGATTATGGTGTAACTCGCTTAGGGATATTGAGCCTGTATGGATTAGAGAAAATCCAAAATAAATGCAAACTTGTGAACACATGTGTCTGCTGTGAACTGGGTCTACAGAAACAAGCTAATTACCTACACGTGTTTTTTCATTTATTTATTAGCAGTCTGTAAACATACTCAACAAGCAAGTACTCACTTCTACTTGAGTATTTATATATATATTGCTTATATTTAGCTAGCCCACTTAACGCTTATAGAACAATACTCACAAAATGTGCTTGTGACCTTATGAACAATAGAAATGTATGAATATTTTTGAATGTACACGTTTTACCAGTAATTTTGACAAAATCTACACTTACCAGTTACTTTAGGAGTCTTCAAAGCTTGTAGCTAGTAATCATCATGTCCTCGTGCTAACATTAGCTTCCAACCTGTGCAGGTGTGGACTAAACCAGTGGCTCCAGGCTGAGGGGGGTGCGGGACAAAACAATTAAGTCCCAATAACCTAGTGAAAAGAAGAGGTGTTTATTTCTTCTCTATTTAATTGGCTTACAATAAATAAATTAATAAGTTAATTACTTCACAGCAGTGGTTGTATTGGCAGTAGCAGCTGCTCTTACAGTTATGTAACACAGAAGTCCTGACAAAAAAAGCCATAAAAAGCATGCAAAGTTGAAATGACGACTGTAAGCTGCTTTTGCTTCACCTGTTAGTAACCAGCTACATATCTGGGCAGAACCATTCACGTCTCCTTTTACTTTTTATTGCCATCCATCAGAGAGCTGGCAGTGTTAATTCTCTTTCCTCGTCTGTAACTGTGTTTTTGTAGGATGCTAAGCTGCCGAGTTTGTGCTCTTTGCTTCTTAAAGTCTTAAAACGTCTCCTTTTCTGTGTGGGGGGTTCTGGTGTGTGTGTGCGCTTGTCAAGACTCAGCAAGCAGTGAGTGGGAGGACTGAGACCACATACAGTAGATGCCTGAAACATAATGGAAATCGGATTTGGCACGCCGGTCCATCTTGGCGAACTCAAACACCCACCATGGCCTTAAACAACTCAGAGACAGTGCTGCTGCTTTAAAGGTCACGCAAAGTTAGAAATCTCTTTATTTTAAACAAACATCTGGCTCTTGAGCCAAAATGAAAGGGCTTCAGCACAGAAGAAACACTTTGTATGGCTGCAGGAGCTGCAAACGCACCTTTGAATGGTGTAAACTGTGTTTTGTTTTGTTTTTGTTTTTTTGTTTTTTAAAAAAGGGTAGCATCATCTGGGAGGTAGATGCATGCTGTGGGGTTAATTGTGAGATATTCTTCTTCAACCGTCTTGCAAAGATGGTTGGACCTAACTCTAATTAAGGTCACCTGATGTGCAGGTAAGAAATTTGAGGAAAACAAACCATAGCAGCAATTTTGTGTCGAGCAAAAAACATAAATGAATAAAGTCAATGCTATTGTGTTTCTATCCCCTTTATTTACATTTCAAAGAGAACGAGTAACAGAGTTCCCATCTAGCCATCTTTATGAGTGTGTAATCTCTTAAATGGTAACAGTACATTGGTTTCTGTCATGCTGTTTTGTTTTGTTTTAAGAAACACTCCTGCTTCTGAAAAAGATGGGATGCTGTGTAAAATTAAAACACAAAATTGCAGTGATTTGCAAATCTCAAAGCACAAATTTTATTCACGACAGAACAAAGAAAACATACATTTTCAAAACATACATGCTGGCAGAGACATCTTAAAACAGTTGGGACAGGACTACGTTTGCCACTGTGTAGCATCCTCTCTTCATTTAACAACAGTCTGTAATTGTGGTGGAGCTGAAGGAGAGCAGCTGCTGGACTGTTGGGAGGTAATTGGTGTCCCATTCACATCTTTTTCCATTCAAGATGCTCCAAATGATTTCAGTTGGTGAAATGTCGAGACTGCTGGCCAGTTCAGCACCAGGACTCTTCGACTGTGAAGCATCGTCTTGCTCAAACACGCAAAACCTGTAAAAGAGCTTTGTTGCTCTAAAAACCTGTATATACCTTTCAGCACTGATGGAGCCTTTCCAGATGTGCAAGCTGCCATTTCCATAGACACTGAAGCACTGACAACAAGCCGGAAAATCCCCCTCCTCGTCAGTCCAGAGGACACGACATCCATCTTTTCCAAAACGAACTCCAACATTTGATTTCTGTGCCCACAGTTTCCCACTTTGCTTCAGTCCATTTTAAATGAGCTTTGGCTCGATCACGATCATGTTCACAGATGATGACTTCTTTGCATGATGGAGATTTCACCTGCATTTGTGGATGGGGTACTTCCTGAGCTCATGCAATCTTTGAATCATGCCTGTTAATGATGAAGTGCTGCCTGAGGACCCGAAGTTCACAGGTATTTTATATTGTTTCCCCATCCTTGTCCCTTGCGCAAAGAGATTTCTCCAGATACCCCGAATCATTTGATATTAAAACTGTAGACGAGGAGAGTTTTCACAATTTCACATTCAACTTATAGATGCCTTTTTGCAGATTGAACCTCTGCCTCTCCAAGATGCTCTTTTTATACCCAATCATGTTACTGACCTGTTGCCAATGAAACGGTCAGAAAATCTTCCAGATGTTACCCTTTATTATCACTTCTTCAGCCCTTTGTTGCCCCCGCCCTGCCATCGAATTCCCCTTTATGCAATTTTTAATTAAATTTGAACATTTGATACATGTTCTATTAAGAATAAATAAAGGTTTACAAGATTTGCAGATCATTCAATTTTTTTGCCTTTTTTTTTTTGGTAAAGATTTAGGGTTGCATTTCAAAAGAAAGAAAAAACAAAGAAGCTCAGGCCATTTGCATTACATTTTCATGGATTCAGTCAAAAAGGCTGGAGATTTCCCAGACAAGCACACATGATTAATGATGACAGGAAACATTTTGGGACCTGACTCGAGCGCATTTTTATTTAACGTTCATAACTGTTAAAAACATGTATAAAATTGGTCCTGTTTCAGAAACAAGGCACGCATAGTCATGTCAATGTTCAGTGTTCATGTCATTATTAGCATTATCATTTATCAGCATCATCATCAGCATGTTCCATCTCAGTATTTGTCTAAGAGTAGTATCAAGCATTCCCTAATATAAAAACACGTTCCAATTTTTTATTTTTTTTTTCCACAGAGGTTAAAATTTTATTCCGAGCAGCAAGACAATATTCATGCAAAGACGGGAGTGGAGGAGAAGATGCGAGCTGACTGGACTGACAGGTCTTTAGTAGTAGGTCTCCCGTTCCACCCAGCCTGGATACAAAAGGGAGGAGAAAAAAAACTCACTTGATTTAGAGGAAAACTCATTGGACACATTTCATTATACACTTTATTTTAAAGCATGGAAATAGGCAGGAGGATGGCAGAAGATTAAGGAGATGCCAATTTTTCCATTTTAGCCACTAGCCTCAGGGAGCAAAGAAAGAAGGAGAAGGGAAAGAAGAGAGGAACGGGTAGTAGAGAAAGTAACACACACACACACACACACACACACACACACACACACACACACACACACACACACACACACACAAAAAAGGATAATAAAGGCATGGATTCTGGACTCACCTCCTGGGCTGCGTCTGAGGATCAGCTTACGGATTTCATCATAGATAAAGATAAGCAGGGAATAGGGGAAGGCGCAGAACCACCAGTTGGGCCTGGAAACGCACACAAACACAAAAGAAGATGAGAAACTGATCCAGAGCCCCAGGTCTGGATGAACGACATGTGGTAGGTACTGTAAACCAGATTAGAGTCCGTAAAGTACTTATTGGTGGTTTCTGGGGGAGGGCTTTACTTACTTAAGAGGATACATTCTGAGGGCAACATCCATGCCTGGGCAGTAGGAGAGGAAGGCAGCCAGAGCGGTCTCCTCAAACAGTCCAAAGATCAGGATCTTGTTCCTGAAAGAGCAACAGAAATAAATCAGGCTGAATATTTATAGTTTTATATGGTTTTATTGTCTTTGTGCCAGGATGCTGCAGTGGATACACACATTAAATATGACCAGAGCTCCACAAGTTCTTAATATGGTTATGTCAGGCTCACAGACTTCAATTGTGACCATAGAACTGGTTTAAACTTTGTTTGTGGTGGCCAATCACAAGGAAGTTGACTGAAAAGTAAGGACTGCCTTTAAGACTGCTTGTTTTAGACAGTGGCTGACCTGAGATGCACCTTCATCCAGTCTATAATAATAATTTATTTTAAAAAAGAAAAAAAAAGAGAAAAGAATTTTGAACTGTGAGATGGGCAAAGCTACTCCAGTCAAGTCCATGAATAACAATGTGGCACTTGAAATGATGAGAATAGCTTCCCTTTAAACAACTGACACTGATCTGAGCGACCGATGCAAACCACAGCCGGAGTGCTTTTTAAATTAAGTATATCCTTCTTAGAGCCCAGAATATATGCAGAGGTTAGCTGGAGTTCTTCCCAGAGAAAGAGCACTGCTACTGCAATGTGGATAAATAAGCATGACATTAAAGGTGGCAGCTGTTTCAGGACCATTTCAGAATGAAATATCCACGGCTAAGTTCAAGCAGAGGTGACGGAGAACAGTGATGCGCCTCCGCATTCACAAACGGAGGGCGTTTTACTCACTTCATGCCCTGCTGGAAGACTGAGTTCCTCCTGGTCTTGCAGATGATCAGATCGGCCCACTGCACGATGACGATGCTGACGAAGAAGGCCGTGTGGCAGGTGAACTCCACGATCTTCCTCTGCTCGTAAGTCTGATGGAGAACACATCGTTTGCATCAGCTGATGATGGAACAAACTGTTACTTGAGGTCTTCCTTACAAATGTTACTCACCCACTGCTGTCCATAGCTGTCCTCCAGGTCATTGATGTACTTGTTATCCCAGGAAACTCTGATCCCCACCAGGGTGGCCGGCAGGAAGCCGTTTTCAGCCAAGATCACAAAGTAGGTGAAGAAGCCTGCCAGAGCCTGGATCATACCTGCAAGAGGGAATGATCATTATATCAGACACTTCATAACATTCTGATGTTTTAATACTAAAATGATGAATACATGCAGTTAATTTGTGTGAAATTAAACTGGAATCAATCATTTATTGATTAAACAGATCAGCTTTGTGCTCTTTCGGAAAAAACGAGACGAATGAGAACGTCGCCGTCTGAGTCGGTGAATATGTTTATCCAGTCCTTTGGGTAATTTTCTGGATCAAACCATTTGTCAATGGGTGAGTAATTAAGTAAATAAATCTGATTAACCAGTCTTTGAGGCATTAACGACTTAGAATAAAAATTACAAGTCGACTAAATTTCATTTTAAAATCATTATCCATAAGATGAATAATCCATAAAAAGATGCTGTGATACTTTAGATGTCTGGCAAGATGCACTGATCATCATCAGATATTCAAAGCCTCCTTAATGCAAACCCCCAAAACAGTTATATCATGTTTTTAAAACAGTAAGGAGGGTGAGAAATTTGTTTGAGTCTATAACGCTCTTATAAGGAAGTTCAAAAATGGTCAGAGGGGTCAGGTTTATTTCTGGCTTCATTACCGAAGAGGGAAACATCAAAAGCCCGAGGCAGTGCTCTGTCATCACTCAAACATACAACACGCATACACTTCAACTCTCTATCACTACAGGACTATTTATGGTGCATGCCTCTCTTCTTGTTATCTTGCTCCACCCAGACACTGAGCTGCCCTCTTAGAAAGACAGAAAGAAAAAAACAAAAAAAAACAAAACCCCAACATCTAGCAGAGATCCATGTCTAGAAAATGTCATTTCAGTGGGCAATTTCTAGAATTCGCATTCAAGTCGAGGCCATCTGTTTACCGATTTGTCCATAGGCTATACTGATGAGCCGCTCGTTCACCAGCTTGTCTGTTTTGGGGTTTCTGGGCTGTCTCTTCATGATGTCGCTCTCAGCCGCTTCATAAGCCAGGGAGATGGCAGGGACCTGAGAGGCAGCACGCAGCACCAATCAACAAAACAAAAACACAAAGCACCAAAAAACATAAAAGTTCAAGTTCCTTGTTTTTCAAATAACTTAAAAATTATACGACTGAGCGATGAATCCCTAACCGGCAGCAGAAAAAAAATAAAACACTACCATGTCAGTTCCCAGATCAATACAGAGGATGGTGACGGTTCCCAGGGGCAGAGGGATGTTGGCGATGATGAAGAGGAGGAAGGGAGTGATCTCAGGGATGTTACTGGTCAGAGTGTAGGCGATGGACTTCTTCAAGTTGTCAAAGATCAGACGGCCTGATGAGACCAAAGCAAATTTGTTGTATTCATAAATGCTCCTACTACTTACACACAAGTAAGCTAGTGTCAATTTGTACAATTTGTTACCCTCTTCCACTCCAGTGACAATGGAGGCAAAGTTATCGTCCAGCAGGATCATGTCGGCAGCCTGCTTGGAGACGTCGGATCCAGCGATGCCCATGGCGACACCGATGTCCGCTTTTTTCAGAGCTGGAGAGTCGTTCACGCCATCACCTGTCACGGCCACAATGGCTCCCTGCACACAAGGCGGTGCCAAAGTCAAATTAAACAGAACAGAAGGGGAAAGGCGACGTTCTTTCTTTCAAATGACATTACATCGTGTGACACAATCTCCTGCCTTGTGAAAGAAAAGCCTCAAAAGGTTTCAGGGAAACTCCCATTTTTGTATTTGACAGCTGTAATAAAAGTGACTAAGAGACATAAATGTGGAATCAGTGGAGGAAGATTCGCCGCTACAGTGTTACGTGTGACAAGGCTTTGGAAGGCTATTCGGTGGCTGTGTTGGATGCCAACAGGGGCAAAAAAACAAACAAACAAAAACAAAAGCCTGTGGGATTTCCTTCATTAAAAAAATTTTTTAAAAAAGGTGAGTGCCTCAATTATTTGTCACATTAGCTCCACACAGTGTTATTATTAGGCCTCCCACTTGAGCTAATGAACAGCGCACCAAGCATATTTTTGAGATTTATTAAACGGTGACAAAGAAAGAAGCTGACAGTTCAATTATTTATAGCCGAACGTGCATCAGTAAACTACCAGATCTATATTTCACTGCACCTGATGTAGCAAATAATGGCTATTAAAGCGTTGAGATGAGAGACGTGTTTGAAACGTTACAGTCATAACAGTCTGCTAAACGCCGCCCTGCAAATAGCCGTGAAGAGTCTGTGACGCAGAGTTGTTTACCGAAACCCTTAATCAGACATTATAAACAGGAATTATTTTAATAAATATCTCCATAGTCAGAGTCCACGTACAACTTTGAGAGTTTTCCCCCGCTTACTGATGCGCTCTTAGATATTCATGCACATGGTTGAGCTCACAGCTTGACAGATGTTGGCGCTCAATTATTCAGCCAACTTGATAAATCAGACCAAAGCAGCAATCATAACCAACCACTGGGAGAAATTCACAGATGCATTTACATGACAAAGCAAAGGCAGGTGCTGTGTTTGCCAAACTGAAAAACACGAGCACAAACGCTGCAGGTGTTTGTGCGAGCAGGACGGTCTGCTCCATAGCACAGGTGAAAGCACTGTGCCACATTTTCACATTTGTTTTGCTATACCTGTCTCTGGCAGCCCTCCACAATGATCAGCTTCTGTTGTGGCGAGGTTCTGGCGAAGACGATCTCCGTGTGGTACTTCAAGATGTCGTCGAGCTGCTCTGGGGTCAGATCCTTCAGGTCACCACCGTGAACGACGCAGGCCTTGGCATCTCTGTGGGGAAAAATGACATTCATACTTAATGTTCTGAGGGTGGAAATTATAATAGATAATGGCCGAAACACCCAATGAATCCAAGGTCCACTACTGATAATATGTCCCAAATCTTAATATGATAACCTAGATTAGATCTCAAATCCCCTCCAAAAATTGCAGATTAGCTTGGGTAAAAGACCAAAAGTTGAGGCATAAAACGATGTGTGCTGCTGGTAAAGTTTCTGGGCTGCCTTTCCTCATAACAGCCATCCCTCAAGATTCTCGCCATTTAAAGCAATGCATTGTCAGGGACTACAACATCTAGTCCTTTTGCTGAATGTAACAGCCACATTTAAAAAGAAAAAGGGACCAAGAATGTGGCCATGAGGTAACCCCACAGAAAGTTGGTACCTTGGATTGACTTCGTTGATCGGGATGTTCAAACGTGCAGCAATGTCTTCAACAGTCTCGTTGCCCTCAGAGATGATACCCACACCTTTAGCGATGGCCTTAGCTGTGATTGGATGATCACCTGTTACCATGATCACCTAGAACGAGGGAAGTTTGTGCTGATAAGTCCAATAAGTCAACACTCTCATTTATGAATGTGATCTCCGCATGCATACCTTGATTCCAGCACTCCTGCATTTACCCACGGCATCGGGCACAGCAGCACGAGGAGGGTCAATCATGGACATGAGGCCGATGAAGCACAGGTTCTCAGTGGGGAAGTTCACCTCGTCGGTATCAAAAGCAAAGTCCTCTGGGAACTGCTCATCAGGCAGGTGATAATGGCAGAAACCTAGATTGGACACGAGGTGGTCATTTAGGTTTCAACTCAGTATTATGAATTCAGAAATTTAAACCCCCAGCAGCCACAGAGCCTCACCCAGCACTCTCTCTCCCAGACCTCCCAGCTCGAGGTACGCATTCTGGAAAGAGTCTTTCATCTCGTCATCCAGAGGCTGCTCTTTGCCCTGCATCATGATGGTGGAGCAGCGGTCCAGAATTCTCTCTGGAGCTCCTTTCATGACCAGCAGGTGCTTGGACTCTCCTTCACAGGAATTCTTGTGGATGGAAAGCTATGAGCACAGAACAAAAAAAAAAAAAAGGAACAAATTTTTAAAAAACTGTTGTTGTTTTTTTTGCACAGTTATGAACCCAACTTGCAGTGATAATAATCTAATATTGTAGATTTCATGTACATAACAATAAATGTGACATTTCATAACGCACTGCATACTTTTGCCATACCTGGTACTTGTTAGTGGAGTTGAAAGGGATCTCAGCAATTTTGGGGGTTTTCTCCCTCATTTCTTGGACTGAGCCACAGCAGAGTTCAATGCACTTCAGCAGAGCCGACTCAGAGGCATCACCGGCCACATCTCTCTGGATGATGAAGATAAAATGGGGAAAACAATCTTAAGTAGATTATCAAACTATTCAACTGGGTTGCCAAATTACTGTACGGACAGTTTAGAAAATTGTTCTCTGTTAAATTTACTTTGGAATAAGGCATAGAACAAGAAACTAAATACCCGTTATAATTTTTCTTCCCATTGTAATAATAGGCCTTGATGAAAACCAACCCCATGTTTACCCTTGCCTCATTCTTGTAACAGTGACAGACAGGAAAATAATGAGCAGTGAAAGAACATGACTGATAATTATACAAGTGATACCAGCCAGATGCTTGCAGCTGATTAACACACACATATACATGTGCACACTCAAGACACCCACACAGTAATGGGTTATGGACTCGTGGGGGAAAAGTCTTGGAGCCAAGAGACCTACGTGCAGCTGCGTGTGTGTGTGTGTGTGTGTGTGTGTGTGTGTGTGTGTGTGTGTGTGTGTGTGTGTGTGTGTGTGTGTGTGTGTGTGTTTTTGGTGAGGTGGGGTACACAGTAATTATGTAGTTACATGTGTGTGTGCGTGTGTATGTGTTTATGTGAGCCACTGCAGTGGGAGTTATGTGAAGGAAAACAAGCCGGTCTGTCTAAGAGGAAAACCTCTCAGCAGGGGTAAAAATAAATAAAAGCCCAATAACAGAATTGGACCCCTGTTAGAAGGTTCAAAATCATTCATAAACAGAATAATGTAGAGCTGGATATGAAGATATGATTTTTAAGACCGATAACTTGGTGATTTAAATGTTCAACATATCTGCCTTTTTTTCTTTTTTTCAATTTTGCCACACACGGAACAAACAGATCTTCTCCAACTTGTTAGGTTTATTTATATTGATGATAACGACAATGCAGTTCCATAATAATCTAGTTTTATTGTTACAACAAGTCAAGGATTACTTGTTCATGCTCTGTCCGGCTCTACTCGGATCAGTTGGCAGATATGCCAACGGGGAAGTTGCAAAGTCCCTTCTGGTAGACAAATGTCACCATATCAACACTGATTACACCATTAAAGGCCGTTTCTCCCTTCTATTCTTAGAATTTTGATTTATTTGCCATTATAAACAGCAAATATCAGCCATCGACTTACTGCCAATATATCAGTTGGGTTTTAATTGCCATTGTGAGCACTGGGATAAAAGCATGATTATGACTGTCATGCTTTTGTAGCTTTTGTAGCTATTGCCCAAATGGGCTACCAGCTGTGTCTCATATCAGTCGGGCTCTACAAAAATAAAGGTTGTTTACCAGAGTTTAATCTGCAACCCCTCCCCCAACTGATGAATGCTGTGAAGTGTCATGTGGGCCTGTATTTAAAAGGGGGCTTTTATCATAGGCTTTACAGGATTCTTTGGTCAGTAGCACGCCACAGAAATTATCAGTGGATCTCCCAGCTAAGTCAGCCCACTGGAAACACCAACACAAAGCACTGAAGCTTTGACACTCTTGATAAATATGTCCTAAACTGCTTTATCATGAAACATAGACAAAAGCTGCAGCATCATTACATTTCCTTTCATAGAACCGAGCCGGTCTCTTGTCCTTTGTTAGAATATTTAGAGAGGCGTTCACGCAACCGCACAGGTGTTACAAACACTGGGAATGAAGTGAACAACATTAGAGGATAAAAACCAAACAATAGGGCAGAGGAACACTTGTGTTTTTCAAATCATTTGAAAAAGGGCATATTCAAATTTAGATAATGAGTCAGCAGTACTGGAGTTTTAAATCCTGCCCACATAATGAGCACACAAACTAAAAGCTTACAACAACAGAAAAACATTTCTTGCTGTTGAACAAAGGATTTAAGAGCACACAGGCTTCTGTTTTTAGCTCTTAAAGCTAATCATTTCCTAAAATACATAAACACATACACAATTCATGCAGGGGAAAAAGAAAAATCCACAGAATGACTCAATTTGATTCCAATTATCCAAATAAACAGAAGGACAGGTGAAAGGCCTACCTTTAGAATGGGAACGTTGCTCTGCTCGGCCAGGAAGACGGCGCGGTTGCAGAGTCCGGCGATTCTAGCCAGAGAGGCCCACGTGGCAGAGCTCCTGTCAAAAGAGGTACCGCTCTGGTTCTCAGTGGTGTCGGCCTCATGGATCTGGTTGTCAAACCACATGTGGGCCACAGTCATTCTGTTCTGGGTCAGGGTGCCAGTCTTGTCGGAGCAGATGGTGGAGGTGGAGCCCAGCGTCTCGACAGCTTCCAAGTTCTTTACCAGGCAGTTCTTCTTGGCCATACGCTTAGCAGTCAGAGTCAGACACACCTAGAGAGGAGAATGCTTGGGTCAGCCAACTGTTTGAGAACCACTGGATCTTTAAGACACATGAAACATCTGGACTCACAGTGACAGTAGCGAGGAGACCTTCTGGCACATTGGCGACAATGATGCCAATGAGGAAGATGACGGCCTCGAGCCAGGTGTACCCAAGGATGAGGGAAAGGATGAAAAAGGACATGCCGAGGAAGACTGCCACACCAGTGATGATGTGGATGAAGTGCTCAATCTCGATTGAGATTGGGGTGCGTCCGACTTCAAGTCCCGAGGCTAGCGTGGCGATACGACCCATGACGGTACGATCTCCAGTGCTGATCACGATACCACGGGCAGTTCCTGTCGCAGGGATAAGATCATTAAATAAAAAACAATAAAACATTAGCTTCATTGTTCATTCTGTGTCATTATACCTTCAACACAGTTGGTCGAGAAGAAAGCAATGTTCCTCGTCTCCAATGGATTCTCGTTGGAGAAATCAGGAGTACGAGTCTGGGGCTCTGATTCACCAGTCAGAGACGAATTGTCCACCTGAGTGGAAACAACACAACAAACATATGGTAACATCTGCCTTTAGTTAAAATAAAATCACTGAAAGGTTCCTAGTGGCTCATGAAGAAGCTCTGCCTTAACTGAAGCATTTCTCTTGGGTCTTGACTTCAGGTTTGGGACCCAAACGGGTCAGCGATTTGCTTTTTTGTTTTCCATACCAAAATAAGTGCCTGTTAATTAATGAGGCACGAGTCAAGTAACTAAAATAGTGACTTCAAAGGAAGAGTCAGAGAGGGTAATTTGGTTCTTCATGCTCTACTTCACAATCGCATGGCAATCTGATAATGAAGTGTTAAAAATACAAACAGAGTGCATGACATTGTTTGAAATCCACAATAAAAACAGAATTAATTGGTCACAGCGAGCCTGGATTTTATGAAAGGAAGCACTATTTTTAGAGAGACATTTCAGGAGCTTCGAATCACTAACAACCACTGAACTGAAGGATTAAAAGGTTTCCCCTGGATGATACTGATGAGAAATTGTTTGTTAAAAATGAAATCGAGGCAGATATAAATAACTTATGGAGCGCCCACCTTGCAGCCGTGGGCGGAGATGATTCTCAGGTCGGCAGGGATCCTGTCACCACCTTTCACCTCCACTAAATCACCAACCACCACATCCTCAGCGTTGATGCTCTTCTTCTCACCGTCACGAACAACCAGGGCTTGCTATGAGAGAAGAGAAATGAGAGAAACAGATGCTGATGTGAGACAAATGTGAACGTCTGAGTCCGTTTCAGCTGATTTCAGAAAGCTCTGTGTGATTTAACAGGCATGAGACTGAGACGTCTCTCTCTCTGCTGCTCAAAAATAATAAACACAATAATAATCACTGTGACAACACTGCTTTCAGTGTAATGTAATCCGTCAGCAGGGGTCTCATTAGGATAGCAAGAAAAAAAAAAAGGCTCAAATGTAATAGGCACCTGTGGGACCAGGTTCTTGAAGGAGTCCATGATCTTGGAGCTCTTGGCTTCTTGGTAGTAGGAGAAGCAACCAGTGATGATGACGACAGCAGAAAGCACAACACCCAGGTATAACTGAATGGCAAAAACAGCGAGTTCAGACTTTTCCCCCAGCAGTTCCTTTCTTATCCAACTTAGCTTCCTTTATTCTGTTAAGCTTCTGAAGGTAAATCCTATTAGGAATAAGTGTCTAGCATTGCCTGCTTTATGATGTTAAACTGGCTGAAATCATTTTCCACACAGTTAAGGACTGTAGCTTACATTATCATTCGCAGGTTCCTCCTCCATTGCAGCCTGGATACTATAGGCCAGGAAACAGAGGATGGCACCAGTCCACAGAAGCATGGAGAAACCACCAAACATCTGAAGGAAAAACGAGAACAGGACTTGCCTTTTAACTCACGAACTTTATGAAACTTGTGTCACAATTTAACGTCGACGCCGAACCCCCTGACAATCTCCAAACAAGGAAGATTTTGAAGTTACCTGTTTGCAGAATTTGACCCACTCTGGGGTGGTTGGAGGAGGAGTGAGGGCGTTGGGTCCATCACGGGCCAGGATCTCAGCAGCCTTCTCACTGGTCAACCCCTGACATGAGAAAATACCGAAATAGAATGTTATAAAAATGCGCCAAGCTGACACGCAAGAGAGCTTGGACAACGATGTCTGCCTTTAAATGTCTTCATCACCATTTCCCAACCAGGGACAAATACACACACTGCCAGATATTTAAGCCCAGGGGGGACGGTAGGTGCTACTAGTTGCCTGGAAACACATCATCAACAGGAAAAAAAAAAAACCTACACCAAAAACAACAACAACAGTGCCATCGACTTCATCAGCAGGTAGGAGGAAGATTAAGAAGTGAAGATGAGAGGAGAGAAAGATGAGGCAAATGGGATCTCATGAAATCAGGGCAGAGGGGCGTCTGTGGCTAATAAATTATCCACAGCTGCTTTAGACGCATGCATGCACACGCATGCATGCACACGCATGCATAGCTCGGAGACCCCAGTTAGAGGCACTGATTAACTACTCTCCTTGATCCCTCCTGTATGACCAGGAGCACATTTGCATGAGGAGAAGGGGGCCGTTTGGAGGGTGCGACTGAGATGGCAGTGGCTGGAGACTGGGGGAGTGTCTTTAAGACAGGAGTGTGCATTACAGTTCATGCATTAAAGCCAGTGTATGAATTATACAATACAGTCGTCATGCCACTGGGCTAATACCAAGAAAGTTAAGTGCATTTCCTTTTACACAGTGGCATGTGAGGTTCTGCACTGCAGCGTCTGTCACAATAAAAACAAGAGCTTTTCAACTTACAGTTATGACAAGGTGGGAACATACCTGAACTCCGCTTCCTCCAAATGATCGACAGCAAAGATTTTAAAACTTGATTCAACTCTCTTTGTCACAGTTCAATTTCCATTGCTACTCCTCTTTGTCCCACTGTTTCTCAATTAAAGGTTTAGCTTAATGCAGTCGACTTAAAAGTGAGGTCTAGGAAGCAGAGGGCTGCAAAATATTTTCTCTAAAAATCATAATATTCTGTTCTAAAGAGTCCTCTTTATAGATGGGGGTCATTTATACCAGTAAAATTAGCATATTGCGACCATCACTCCCTCCCACGTTATTTTTGGACCTGCATAATCTCTGATATGCCTCATCAATCTGTCATGAACAGCAAACCATCCCTGCTACTGCATAGCTTGGCTAATCCAGCTAGCCAGCTGGCGAGCACAGGCAAATATTTTAGCCAGTCCACAGCATCAAGTGACACAGCTAAAAACTGGTATTAGGATTATGACTGGGCGGAGGGCTCTCTCCCCTGGAAGTGTTCCCTGGGCCCCCAGAAGTCTCTTGAACCCTCCTGGCTGAAACACACGAACAGAGCCTGAAGATGAAGTAGCAGCCTCGACAACCCTTCGTCACGCGAGCACAGATCGCTCCCCTTTTTAAACAAAGTCTCGTGTTTAATTCATCCGAGCACCATTAATCATTCATGTGCCGAATGTCAGCTGTCAGACCGAAGAGGGAAAACAAAAAAAACAAACAAAAAAAACAAAAAAAAAAAAAGGGGGGGGGGGGGTCAACAAACAGCAGCCAGTTTGCAGCTGGTATTGCAGCTTTTTTTTTTTTTTTTTAATCTAATCTCCGTGATAGATGGAGACACTTTGATGGAAATAGTCTCCCCCCCCCCAAAAAAAAAAAATTACATTACGATGCCAGAGTCTGGAGACGAGGACAGCGGCTGCCAAAAGTTAGACTGTTTAAGGTTTTTAAAGCAGACAGAGAGCCAGAGGGCAGCACATTTTCAGCTTTCACTCACATTGGTGAGGTCCGTTCCATATTTGCGGTTGAGCTCGTCCAGGGTTAGCTTGTGATCATCCTGCAGGGACACAGAAACAAACATGAAGGAAGTAGCGGTAGAAGATGAACACAATGGAGAGGACAGAGTGTTCAAATGAAAGGTGGGGGACTGGACAATCACAGGAAAAGGTCCTGAGGTGAACAAACGTAGCAAAAAACAAACAAACAAAAGTGACCACTGACACACTCACCATGTCCACTTCCTTCTTTAATTCATCCATATCCTTTTCTTTCTTCTTACCCTTGCCCTTCTTCTTGCCGCCCTGCTCCGAGGTCGCAGCGAGCTCATACTGCTCTCGTCCTTCCTGGAAACACAAGGCAGATGGGGGTTAAAAAAAACAAACAAACCCAACAACAACAGAAAATGAGATACTGTTTAGTTACAGAAATAACTTTAGATTATCTCAAGAAGCTTTGTGAATGATACCAATAATGCATAAATTGGCAGTCAAAAGGTACAAAGTATAATGTTAGTAATGAGACACCACTGAAACGGTTATTGTTCTCTCGAGTCACAGGAGTTATATAGTACTTTTCTACTGCAAGCTAATTGAGTGCTTTCTTACTACAAGTAGAGCTGGGCGATATGAGATTTTTTCATATCACGATGTGTTTCATTTTTCTTGTTTTTTTTTTTTTTTTTGTGTTTTTTTTAGTTTCATTTCAGGCGATAACGATATCTATCACGATATAAGCCAAATAACTATATTTGTAAGATTTAAATGTGCCGTTGCTCACAAGTAAAATGTGAAATAATCAGCAGCTTGTTTTTATTTAAATATTTATTTCCCATAATAAGTTCAACAGGGTAGATGTACTTAAGGAACATGAGACTTTTTCAGATAAATAAAGGCAAATATTGCAAACTACACAAAAGGCAGCCGCTAAAGCGTTTAAGTTTCAAAATAGAACAAACAAACAGACTAAATTGTCAATTCCACTTAGAAACAAAATATTAATTCTAAAAATAAATCTTAGTTTGTTTTACAGAAGAACAGACAAAACTGACTAACTTTTGTCAATATCAAATAAACTGAGAACTAAAAGGAAATTCTCAATCTCTCCTTGTTGTATAGCTGTAGCTTTTCAAACAGTTTTAACAGTTACTTTAGTCTGACAAAAGCCGAATGACGAATTAGCGCTTCCAGTCAGAGACTGAGGCTACGTCCACACGTACACGGGTATTTTTGAAAACGAGATTTTCCGTTTTCGTTTTAAAAAATAATCCCGTCCACACATAAAGGCAGAAATGAAGGAAAACGCTGCTATGAACATGCCAAAGCAGCAGGTGGCGTAGATTCCTAACCGTGCAGAAATGTTGGCCAATCAGAAGTCTAGAAGCCTCGGTGGGAAAAAGTAAACAAAGCTGGGGCATAGAAGCAGAACCGAGTCGTATGTGTGGAGGGACAGTAACTGTGTGTATATGTAAGCATTTAAACACTGCAGAGAGTAGAATTAACAGTAATATGTAGAAATTCATTTCACCGAAACAATAACGTGGCGCACAGTGTGACGCATGCACCAGTTTATTGTATTTCCAGACTTGCTTTCGGCACAATTTACAGTGCACGCTACTCTGTTTTTTGTCAGACTTGAAATAGCCGAAATACCTTCACACTACGGAACTTCTATGGCTCTTCCGTTCGACAATCTCTCCGGCATTGGAACCATCATCTGTTTTCTCTTCGGTCACGCTCGGTTGATTTTTCTAGTCGGCACACTCATTTCCTCCATTACCCGCTGGCTGCTTCCCAAACAAACACACGTGCGGCTTGGCACTTGTGCTGTACGTAACAAGTCACGCGACGTGACGCTGCGGCTGTGATTGGTTCGGCTCTGCGCTACTTAGTTTGGATTGGCTGACCTTTTTTTATTTTTTTTTTTTTTTTTATTTTAAGAGGACAAGAGCGGCGAGGTCTATCGCGATAGCTTAATTTCTCTATCGAGTAAAAGTTATATCGCGATACATATCGTTATCGTTCTATCGCCCAGCTCTAACTACAAGTCATATTCACCCAGTCTCACACACACATTCATACAAGTGTTTTTCTCTATACCTAAATGCTTTCAATCTAACAGTCACACTGAGATGGATGCATTGGGGTTTCAGTATCTGGCCCAAGAATACTTTGACATCCACACTGGAAGAGCAAGGGATCTAAAACTTCCCAAAGCAATTTACATTTTTCCAGTATTTTTTTTTTCCTCTTTTTACACATTACATTACATAATTTTTTTCTATGCGAGTGCATCTGCCTTTTTGCTGCTCATACCGAGGCTGCTAGTTTGCGGCCAGCTCAGAATTCTGGATAGACAGAGGTGGTTTTCCTATGTTAGCTTCTTTAAAATGTGCATGTTCAGCTGGGTGAGGGTGATTAAAGTGCCACCCTGCACAACCACGCACATTTAAGAAGTCACTTTGCTAACAATGTATGCAAACTGCTGCTTTGCTAAATGACCTATGTATGAAAGATTCTTTCTTTATTGGTTTCCTAATGAGATCTGATATTAAATCAAGACATTAAACCAATCGTTCAGTCCCAGAGTATAAACACAAAGGACATTTAAAAAAACCAAAAACAAAAAAAACAAACAGATTTCCAAGTGTCCAAAAATCTTACTGTCATGACCTTGATATAGTCGTTTTTTGATGTGCCACCACTGGATAACATACCAGCACAGATAAAAAGAAACCAATACATGTGAGGCAGTTAATTCTGAGGCACTGGACAATTCAGAATTCATTCTGGGTTTATATCCACATGCCTATAATACAACTTCTACCATGTAGTTATAAAGCCATATAAGATCAAATCTTCGAGCCTAACAGTGAGTAGGTTCCCTCCTGTGATGCCAAACCAGCTTTGATCCTTTGGGGAAAGGACATAAAACCTCTGGGAGTATCCTGTGGTTTCTAACACTGAGACTTTGACCCCGGATTCTTTGGGTCATCTGGGTCATGTGGGCTTGCGGTATGGGGCGCATTCTAGAGAGGCCAGAGGAATGCTTGGGTCACTCTATTTGGTAAATGTAGTCCTTTAATAGCAGTTTTTGCTGCATGGCATTGTGCATTTCCCTGCTGGGGGAAGACTGTTGCCACTGGTAACTGCCATGGCCCTTACAGTGGGGTGCCTTTTCTGCATTGGTATTTGCGTGGATGGTTTGATCAAAGTGACATCCACATGACATTCAGAACCCAAGTTTTGTTTGTTAGCACAACAAAGCAACAACATGATGGATGTTATTCATTTCACCTGGCAGTGGTTTAAATGTTGGGCCAGTGAATATTAATCACTGCATGACACTTTAAGTGGGGGTGCGTGCCACTGATTTAAATGAACTGCAACCACTTGATGGCACATGCATGCTAAATAATAAAATGTTACAACTTGAAGGTGAAACCTCATGTTCCAAACCTTTTCTGTGCAGAAACAGACAGAATCATGCATAAGTAACACGATGACTACTGCCGAGGTGCATCTGATGTCTCATGACTCAAAATGCCAGAAGACATTTTGCCATACTGCGTCTCTTTAAGCCTCCATGTGGGTCAGTGCACTTAAAACCGGATACAAAAATAACAAACATGGCCTTGTCTAAACCTCAGAAAACCTTGACCTAAATTGGTGAGACAAACTGCCACAAACTTCAGCCAACAGTCCAAGAAAGAATAGTCACCTCTTAACTTGTCACATACATGTGGACACCATCTGTCACTGCAAACAGCTCTGTTTTTCTTTTTTTTTTTTTTTCCAGTAAACTTCTAAAAGCCTCTTCTTTTAAAAAAAACAAAAAACAATAATCCATCTGTAAAATTGTGTTTCAGCAACTGACAATTTTGAAAATTTAAGTCAATTAAGCTTTCAAAGGATCAGTCGAGCTCTAGAGGCACATCTTTATCTTCCAGCATCAATAGTCTCACTTCGGAGAGGAGCAAGCGTTTTTGCGCTTGCTGGTCAGTTGCGAGATAAGACTTTCTCTGTGGTGAGCCAGATTACGGTGCTGGGTGAAACCAGTTTCACTTGTTGAAAACACCCACGTTTGCAGTAAAAGGTGTCACTGTTGCATGCAAACGCATGCACACACAAAGCACTTTATTCACTCGCCAGTTTTCTAAATGCAACGTGAACAGTCATGCACCCCAGCCAAACACCAGAATGGAACAATAAACCACACTAGTCATTTACTGGTAGTCACACTTATATATATCACCCTATTTTGTTGATTTGAAACTCCAACTGGGACACAAATTCTCTTGCTGTAGGCAAGTAAACAGAATATCTCCAAATTTGGATCTTGCAGTGTCCACATAGAATTACTCATAGTAGTGAAAGCAGGTTTAAAAATTATCAAATATGGAAACGCTTCTGATTTTACATTTCACGACAGAGCAAGACTGCGCAAAGACCGTCTTCTAAATGGCCAAGCTAGAGAGACGGTGAGACAGAGTGGGGAAGTGGAAGAAAGGAAGTCACAGGAAACAGCTAGGGGTAGAAGTAGCGTTATTTTTAAAGCTCAAAAACGCACAGCTCTGAAGCAGCACTTATGAACTCCTTTCTTCAACAGTGAGAAACATCACAAGGCAATTCCATGTGCTGCTGAACACCTTCATCCTGTCCAGGGTTTTAAATGAGGTGAATAATGAGCCTACAGTTTTTATTGACACCATAACCAGATGGCCAACATAACCACTCCTTATATATGAGGACATGAACATTCTGCTTTCAGACTGCCAAACTCACAGTGGTTTTTATGGTACTCCTAAAAGACTAAAGTTATAGCCTCTATAGAAAGACTTGGTGATATGATGAAACAATCTGGCAATAATAGGAAATTATACAATTTTACTTTCATTCAGATTTGCAGGGTTTCTGAATCAATGCAACTGATGTGCTTTTTAAAGCTTTTTACCACCGATCAGTTATTATTTAGTCACATTTACAATGTTGAACTCTCAAAGGAAGATAACTGAAATTTTCAAATTGTTATTTTATTCCAACTGTCCAATTTAACAGATCAGCCAAAAGCTGATATCCACTTAAGCCCAAAATGAAGTATTTAAACAATTATTTTGTACATGGCCACTTGACTAAGTGCAGACATTAAAATTCCTTTTCTTCTTCGAGGGCCACCATAAGACTGAACGCTTCAGCTGCCTTTAGCCTTAATGTGGCACATTAGCAGGCTACATAAAGACTGACTGTGATTAGGAATACTGATAACCATCGCCATTTAAAAAAAAAATAAATAAATAAATAAAACTGTCGATACTGATATTTAGAGATTTGAAAAATCCCACATATCAGCTGTTTTCCCTTCTGAAAGAAACAGTTTTGTAAAATGAAGGCATTTATGAATCCTCACTAGTTTAAAAATTATTGTTTCATTGCAGACTGATCTCAGTCAACCAACCAACTCTGATCAAGTCAGCTGGTTGTTATTTGTTCCAATTCAAACACAGGGGAGTTCCACCTGGTAGTCAGCCTATGCAACAGCAACACTTACACCATGTTCAAGTGTCTTTTTCCCATTACTTAATTCATTTATTGGTTGTTATCAATGACACTACCAATATACCGGCAAATACCCAATAGTTCAGGGCTTAGGGCTGAACGATATATCGCATTTGCGATAATATCGCGACATGATCAAGTGCAATTTTCTAACCGCAAAGGCTGCGATTATACTCTGGACATGTCCAAATTCATGGGCTGCATCCTCCTGAGGCCGCATTTGTAGACCGATTACGTCACAGCGACGCGCCGAAGGCTGTCCAAATTACTACCATATCCCAGAATTCATAGCAGCGCCCTGGCAAGCCAAACCTCAAGTTTCCAAAGCAATGCGCTATGCGTGAAACTAAGATTTTAAAATTATCGTCATATAATCTTTCATTGGGTCACACAAATATGAAATTTTATAACATACTTTTCGCAGATAGCGATAGGAAAGTATCTTTTGTGTTATAAAAATCATAATACCTCTGACTATGGGTTGATAGAAAGATATTATCCCATATTTGCAAAAGTGCTTCGACGTTTTCAGAGGCGTCTGCTACCCACCAGCTCGACAGCTAGCCGGGAGCTCGAGGGTTACTGATGCGGCCGAGAACGGCACAACTCCCGGCACATCATTTTCAGATCACCGCGGAGTTTCACTGCTCGGGTTAAACGTAATATATAAGTCACTTAGACAACCTAAAAATGTTATTGTTGGGCTTTTTTCAGTGTTTTGTTTGTTCGTGAGTAAATCGGTTTGGCTGAGATTAAAGTTATTAGATTAGATAAAATAAAACTTTATTAATCCCCCGGGTGGGTTCCTCCTTGGTTTTTACACAGCTGACTAAACGTCAAACAGAAAACTGATTAAACAGAAGTATGAGACAGTCGAGAATTTACCAGTGTCTGTTATATTTTAGATAGCAAGAAGCAGACGGCCGAGTTTATTAAACTCCACCGAGACAGCGGTGACGCTAATCAGAACTAGACCGTCCAATTTCACGCCTTTAAATTTTAAAGGCGTGTTTGTGTGTGTGTTTATACAATTGCTATTATGTTTGCACTTTATGTGTAATGTTACTGACTGCAGAGATCAGTAAGATGTGTGTATTTTTTATTTATTAGTTTTATTTATTTAATATTATTTTTTAATTGAATGACTGTCTAGTAGTTCACAGATGTCGAAAAACTGAGTGTGGTAAAGCCACTGATTTTTTTTATGTATATTTCTGCAATCTGCACATTGTACTGACTTTCATTTTAATGTTTACACCAGGGTTCCTTGTCAGCACTTTATGCTCAGATGTTTGTAAGCTAAAAATAAACTATTGTGTATGTTCAAATATACTGTTGTGATTGAAGAAGTTAAATAAAAATGTCAGTCATCAATTCATGCATCACCTCATGTCATCATAACAGAGGTCTGTCTTCCAGGAAAGAACAGTTTAAAATTAATGTAATATAGTATTGGCCATACTATATGATGTATTGCTTGTCTTTGTTTAATAATACAGAAGACAAAGACCTTAAAAAATAATCGCATATCGCATCGCAATCGCAATATTGGGGCAAAAAAATCGCAATTAGATTATTTTCCATAATCGTTCAGCCCTAGTTCAGCTCATATATCACAGATATATGAAGCAGGCTGTAATTGTCTCATAGTAACGGGATGTAGGTTTTTATATATTTCAAGTAAGATAATGTTGATATAACCTGGACAATTGGATAACTCTATTGCCCAAATGGGCCACTAGCTGTGTGTTTTAACAGGTTAAACACATGTTTGATTCTCAGGGTTTGTGCTACGAGGGAGAGAAAGCTAAGCTAGTGTGTGCTTCAGGTATGTAACAGAAGACAGCAACTCTAGAAGCAGACATCGATCAGTGGTTAAGTCCCATCAATAATTCAGCGCTGTACATGGTACAGCACTTTAAAGGTGTTAGCATGTTAGCAGAGAAGGAGGCTGTCCAACACCAAGTGACTACCAATTTGCGTCGCTCGTTAGGTGGTGATATTTTGGACCCAGAATGACTATAAATGAACATCCTAACCACAGTCCCAGTCATGGAAACATGCTAACTAATATTGTTTTTCTACCACATTAGCCCTTAAAGTTTCCCAGAGAGCCACCAGAGCACTGTGTGATCCCAAGCACATGTTGTTATTGTTGCTTGAGCCCCCTGGCCAGCTAAGCTGGGAAAACATCGAGCCTGGTTCTTGCTCTTAGCCTCTGGAGCCTCAGGGGGCCCTCAGGGGGCCCTCAGGGGCCATCTGGCTTTAGTGAGAACACTCATGAAGAGAGGACCAGAGCCCAAAGTTGGACACACATTTGTTTCCAACAGAGATGACACCAATTTGAAGAGTCTGTAAAGTCCATGTCCTCCATGTATAAAAGTTCACATCCTGAACAATGTTTTATTGATAAAAATTCATGGAATTTTGGATATGAAGAATGCCAGGCTTGTGTATACCACCCGTTCTAATCAATCAATGAAAAATCATGCATTTGTCTTTGATAGCTTGTGATTATGATTTGATCATTTATCATCCAGGACTGCATGCACTCCTCAGCTGAATGGCCTCAGGAACATATCACCTGACTGACGCACGTCAAATATATCATTAGACTTTGTGCAAACATTAATCGTCCTCAGAAAAAGAAGTTGAACTGCAACCATTTTAATTTTGACTGTCCAACTTAAATAATAATTAATAATTAAATATCTGTTAGCTTAAATAATTACAGTTTTTGGTTCTTTAATTACTATATAATAGTAGTTACATTAATTATCCTATTTAGGGTCAGACTGATACAGGATTTTTAAGACGAATACTCATGTTCAGTGATTGAAAAAAATCATATTAGCCGATATTTTCAGGCACACAAACCAGTTTCTTCATACATTTGTTATGTGTAGCTACTAATTTGGTTTTAGGATAATGACAATTTTATATGTCTATTTGTATTGTTGGTTTTTGTGTTTGTCTGTAGACACTGATACTAATATAGCGGCAAATACCCAGTATTAGTCAACTGTAATGGTTGGGCTCTAGTCCTAATAGGAAAGATAAAAGTTTATAATAGAAGTATCCAGAAATGAAATGAATAAGTCATTAGTATTTTATGTCACAGCAACAGTGTATTTATGAATATGAATGATACATAAAAGAGGCCACAACAATGCAGAGAAACCCCAACTTGGACTAGTGATCTGTGAGTTTTTAAAACACCTGCTATTTCAAGTCTCTCACTTCAGGTAAAAGATCAGAGTCTGAGAAGATGCCAGAATAGAAACACTAACCTGCTACAGAGCACAAAGTCCCTGACGGTAGACTCAAAAAAGAAAGCACCTGACAAGCAACAGTCAAGCCGGAGCTGCTGCACCGCTCCCCTAAGTCTGCTCTTGACATTTCTTTTAAAAGACAGAGTAGATTGATAAGTAAATTTCCCTGTGTCTCTCAGTTGATTTGTCATTATGCGCCTCAGCCAAAACACTTTTCCCTCCCAGCCTTGAACTGGAACCTAAGTTTATTCTTAATCAAGTGACACTCAGATTATTTGTAATCACACAGCATTTCATTCAACTCATTGCTACTGACAGCATTTAGCCTCTAACTCTAAAGGCATTTGCCTTGACTATAACGACAAAACCGTGTTAATGATCCCTCTGTAGCTCACTGCCAACACGTGGCCTTAAAGTCAGCCACAGTTGTGTGCCATTTCTTTGTTCGGTCTTTGATGCATTACTGTCGACGCACCTGCCTCTGTGTGGGGAAAGCCCCATTTCATCGGTTGCATCAGTTTTAAACCCAGTGAACTTGCTCTGGTCCTGCCAGATAAGGGTGACACATAACTAAATCCCATCCGGGATTTTACCCACCCTCCCCCAGTCTTACTTGCACTGTACAGAAATGACTGCATCCCCCGTGACGGCGCTGCACCTGTCACTTTACCAACTGCTACTGAGACATCATAAATTAACACGCAGAGGTGCTGCACCTACACTTACTCCACAGTCACATGTTGACAGCTCATCTTAATGGTGTCAGAAGAGGCAACAGAGAGTCAGGTGACTCTGAAGCTTTCGCGGTCTTTTTTCGCTCGCAAGACGACAAATCAAAGCACAGAGTCAGAGATATCAACTAGATTAAGGATATCACACAAGACATCGCTGTCTGCATATTTCCTGATGCTTATTTAGCTCGAAGCACAGCTGCAAACAAATACTACTACTTTGAGGATTCTGGGGTCCAGTGCACTTAGACTGAGAGGCTTCTCATAACCTTGAAGAGCAGCATTCAAGGTCAGTGAACTCCTTACAGCAGCAAGGTGGTTAAGATTAGAAAGAAAATGCAAGGATGAAAGTGGGGAAGGAGGTGGTATGAAGACAATACACTGACAGATGATGAGCAAGGGGAAAAAAATGAGAGGGAAGGATCTGCTCTACAAAAGCAAACGTCATAATAAACTGGTATGAATTCTCCCTGAACAATGGCCTTTTGTACTACCCTCACAAAATCTGCATCAAACACACAAACAACAGCCTCACAGAATCGTTTCATGTGCTTGGTAAGACCACAGGCACGTGGGCCATGTTATCTGTTATGATGCTGACCAGTGCTCATTGTTTTTTTTCCTTGCGCCTTTTTTTGGAGATTTTTGGGAATTTCAAAACAGGCTGGAACCACGCTCTCTTTTGTTTGTCTGCAAAAAGGCTACACAGTCCAGGAACTGTCAGAAAGATTTCGCAACATTACAGACCGATATCAGTGACATTGAGTTCAGCTCAGCTTTTATTAGCGATTGAATCCCGTGAGAACTAACCGGTAAGAAGAAGGCTTGAGATAGAAAACGAAGCATGACAAAGTTGGGGAAAACAGTGAAGGTTTGCATCTCCGAGCAGAAGCAACTTCAAAAGCTGACCCCACTCCCAGCCTCCCGGCCTTTGCTCCTCGCATGGGAGAACAACATCCTAGAGGCTCAAGTGGACATCAGAAGAAAGCGGTCGAGCAGCCACATATTTTAAAGTGTTCGAAAACGTTTTACAGGCAGAATTCCTGTGAGCGAGTCCACCCTGGTGCCAGGGTCTCTTACCAGATACAAAAGCTGCTCATTCAACTGTGCCCCCACAAACACACACAGACTGTCCTGGGACTTTGCCCGGTTGCCACCAGCGACTGTTGCCACACCTCTGGAGATATGTGAATGGACAAAGTCACGTGTCACAGCCCCTCCTCCTCCCCCTTTCTTCCCATGCCCCCTCCTCCTCCTCCTCCTCCTTTATTCTTTCATTTCCTCCAACTACCCCTTTTTCTGTTTAAACACTGAAAAGAAAGTGTGTTAATTTAAATGTGGGGGAGGGGGGGGGGGGGGGGGTTTTAAAATCCCCCCCCGCCCCTTGTCTCTCACGCTTTTTTTTTTTCCCCCCAAAAAAAAAAAAAAAAAAAAAAGAACAAAAGTGAGTGAATGAATGAATGTCTGGCAGTGTTTCCTCAAGAATTCAAACTGCAATCTTATGTCATAATCGCACGAGCCAACAGCTCAGTGATTCAGCCTGCAGATCCTGGATCTGAATTTTAACATGGCGTGGAAAATTCCCATATTTCCTCATGCAGGAAAGGAGCACAAAAGACAGCCACCCGTGTGTTCTCTGCAGGTTTTTGGTTTTTATGTCCATGTTCCACATTTACTCAGCTACAGGCTTGCAGGGAAAGTTCAAAGAGCTGCCACGGAAAACAAATCACACGGCTCAAGCTTCTTAGCAAAACAGAGGGGAAGGCTCAGGGAGGGATGGCATGTGGAAGAATTGGAGGGAGGGAATTAAAAATAAAAACGAGGAAAGACAGAAAGAATGGCAAAGCAGGAAAGAAAGAGAGGCGCTAAAGATGGCAAACAGATTAATGGAACGTAGGAAACAACGGGTAAAGATTGACTGAGCGTAGGAAAAAGAAGCAGAGAGAAGGGGGTACGCGGTGTTCGGAAACAGACAAGGGGTACTGTGTGACAAAAGTCCCAGTTAATTCACAGTGACTGCCAAGCGGAAAGAATGTTAAATCCCCAGTAAAGAGGGGGAGCGGGACAAGAGCGGAAGGAAAACAGGTACAAACAGAGAACAAGGGGGGAACGAACTGTAAGGAATGGATGTGAAGGTGTAGATTAAAAGTGGGCGGGGACTAGCATGCCAAGTCAGCTTATGGTGGGAAGATGAGAGAGAAAAGTCTTTGATACGAGTGATGGGAGTGCCATCCAGAAACGGCAATATTACCGTCTTTTCACTGTTCACAGCATGTACACTTCAATGTTTCAACTACACTCGCATAGTCATATTTTCCATGCAAAACTGCAAGCTCAAGATCAGAAAATCCTTAGCTGTGTCCTTAACCAGTACTTTCACAGAGCCAATCTGCCTGTCCATAGATTTCAGATGAGACAAATTCAAGGAAAAACTTAACATTGGGTGTTTCAGTAAGGTACCGCAGCTACACGTTCCTGTACACCTGCTTTGGTCATCCTTTGTATTGATTTGCCAAGTTTCTACAACTCCATTAAGGTCCTCATTTGGCATTCCTAAGGATTGTGGTGGAACTCCCCAACATGTCTGTCCTAAAATTTTCTAATAGGACTGACTGCACCCTCTTCAAATAGTTATCATTAGTGACTGTATTGCCTCCTTTCTACTAGCACCTACTCATCTACTACCTACTCACTTGACTGTACTCAGTTTTTAGGATTTCCCATTAGGTGGTAGTGCCTGGTCTACTGGGCTGGGGTCAACAGACTTCATGCCACTGATTCCCTCAAAAATGGAAATTAGGGAAATGGATGCACACAAACCAAGACCCTAGTCCAAAGACTAGGTGCAGACATTTACCATCAGCTTAGCAGCAGGTATACAGTCGCCTCCGTTTTCCATTGCTGTGTTGTATTTATTTCACATGTAAATGTTGTCACAGGATCTTTGGGCCACATTGCTATAAGGACCCCACCCACAGTGAGTGGTAATTGAAAGGGAAAAGGCTTAAACTGAGCCAAGTCGAATCCAGTACAGTCGAGTTGGTGCTAGTGGAAAAGAGGCATGTGTGTCCTACAAAGAGGGCATCATTCCCTGAAGAAGCTTACTCCCATCAGAATGAAAATGACCAGCGGTCACATTGTAACAATATGACGGTTGAAAGGTCAAAACTTTGTCAAAACTCAACCCTCATAAACCCAAGTCAAATGTTACCACTTTTAGCACTAAAGAAAAGAAAACCCCAGAAGGGTGGGAGCCAAAACACTGAGGCTTTGCAATGCAGAGTCTAGAAACTGATGGGAGATGTCAAGGAGGCTATGGCAGCTATGGACATTTCAATCAGTTAGAAAGACCCTTGTCACATTTGAGTGATGCACTTTCAGCTTGCTGGAAGGCTGATATTGAATCATAAAAAATAAAAAAATATTTCTCTTCAATGTGTCATCCATCCAAGTATGATTAAGACAACTGGGTAGTTTAACTCTCTATAACTGCAGAACGCATGCTGCACGAAAACAAACAAATTCAACCTGACAATCCAATATTCATGCAACTGTGACCATTTCACCCTACCCCACCCATTTACCAGAACAGGATAATTTCGTTGGTGAAAGGAAACTGCTATAGCTAAAGCGTTTGAATTGGTTGTAAAAACGGATGATTTTGAAGACCTGAAACTTCTTAATAATTCAGCCAACTGAGGAGAAAAAGATCTTAAAGGTTGAGTTAGGTAAGACTATGAAATATTTAGTCCGCTTCGCCCCCATTACTCCCCTGAAAGCGTTGACAGCTGCCTCTGCGTTCAGATCCCCCACTCTGCAGTGCTCGCCTAGTTCAAGTGCAGAAGCTGCAGTTTGAACAGGTGAGGTAACCTCCCATCAGCTTCTGCACTGCGAATTTAAACAAAAGGAAAAACAAGTGTGTGTGTGTGTGGGGGGGGGGGCATAAATAAATATAGATAAGCTTCAGCTACCTGCTCCTCATTCCTAAAGAGCTTTTAATCCATGAATGGATCATTCAGGTTAAGAGAATGCACTGCACAGAAATGTCCGCAGCCCCTCCATCATGTCTGGAAGTTGTTCGGCAGTGGCAACTGGTGCCTCTTGGCGCCCCCCCCCCCCGATGTGCCCCCACTTCCCTCTTTTCAAGCAATCAATCCACCCTCTTGCTAGCTCACTTTGCTTTTGTCTCTTTATTGCACTGTGCTGCTGATGTGGTGAGGAAAATATTTAAAAAAAGAAGGGCGAAAGAGTAATGTCATCCTCATATTATGAGGGGAGCGAGTGGGAGGCACACTTCCCCCCCAAAAAATGATCTTCCCGTACCTGTGCTCACTCTCTGCCCCACTTCTTCTCCATTGCAACTTAACCCCCACCCCCTCGGAAGGCTCTATGGTGGCCATCATCTCTTCCAAGTCTAGCTATTTGTCCGTGCCAGCACTGAATGTATTTGAGAAAAGGAGAGAAGAGGAAAGGGAGGGGGGCAGGAAAGGAGGGGAGACACTGTGGGGGAAGTGGAGGCTCGAATGGGGGCAGGGCATGGCTTTCATCACATATGGGAAGGAGAAAAAAGAAGCGGTGGCCAAGAAGCTGAGAGAGAGTGAGGAGAAAACTCTGCGGAAACAGAAGGAGGGAAAAAATGAAAGAGGAAAAGACTGAATGAGGCGTTCTGCTTCACATCTCCCGCCAGATCTCTCTCAGCCCATCTTCCCTCTCCCCTTCATCCCACCTCTCCATCCCTTGCAGGCTGAATCTGTAATGAGTGCTTCCCCTGCGCAGAATGGCAGGGTGTGGCGACTGCTGACATTACATGCAACTGGCTTCAGTTTCATCCCCTACAATTCAAGCCGGGGAGGAAGGGGACGATATCAGCCATACCAAGAAGCAACAGAGGAACAATAACAGACTGAATCTTTCCATGTAAAAAAGCTTGACACTAATATATGATGAAAAAGACAAGGAGGCGTGGGAATTTTAAATCAATTTTAAAACATCACAAAAAGGGCTTAAACTGTCCTCTTTTCTTTTTTCTCTTAACAATGCCTGCAAGCAGCTTATAGCAATTTTAATCTATCAGTGATGGATTGCTGCCACCATGGAGCACAATTACCCTTTCATCCATTATATTCCTGTAGTTAAAGTCACAATAGTGAACCCGCATGACACAAAACTACCCAGCAAGCAGTCGAAGAAATTCTCCCTAAAAGGAGGTACGGCTGACTTCAGATAAGTTTAAGATAGCTGCTCACAGTTGCAGGCAGAGAAAAATGGGTCGGGCTGCTAACATATCCCTCCCACTGCCAGGCTGTTATTCCCAGAATAAGAACGCCTGGTGCTGAAATAAAATAAATAAATAAATACATACAAGTAGCGAGAAAGAAAAGCCACAGTTCTCCCCTAAAGGCATACATTTCTGTGCTATGTGTTGCTCACGAAGAGCTTTCCCACTCGAGTTGAAGCTTAAAGTGGCTCTAAAGTCAGTAAAGTGAGCACACCGTTACTTTCTCGAGCGGGTTTATTTCCGCAGCTGGAAAACTGGAAAACTTTTGACAGCTCAGGCGGTTCAGAACATCTCGTTACGTAACGGGACGCCACTCAAAAGCATCTCTGTGAGCGATGGAAACTTACTTCACAGCGGTCTTTATCCTTGACGGGCTCAAGTCAATGACAAAATACATAAATAACAGAAGGAGAAGAACAAGAAAAGGGGGGAGTCTCTACTCTCTGAGGGTTCGAAACACGGAAGTACCCCTCAAGAGGCATTTGAGGAGAAGGCATTTTGAAGCGTTTCGAGCGAATCGCAACACATGGTGTAGCATCAGCATCGACTTAAAGCGAACCACTTGTTTGAATGGCGAACTTTCAAATATCTCCTTTTGCCTACCGCTTATTCTCAGCGGGAGCAAATAAGAGCATTTGTGGAGTCGAACAAAGAGGTAAAATAAACATTTTTTATACTCACTCCTCGTCCCATGGTTGCCAAAATGCGGGGTTAATTCTTCCCAGTTCAAGTAAAAAAAAGAGCAACGAAACTCCACCTTAAATTTATATACAGTTAAAAAAAACAAGCTAAACAAAAAA
This sequence comes from Haplochromis burtoni, assembly GCF_018398535.1. Lineage (NCBI taxonomy): Eukaryota > Metazoa > Chordata > Actinopteri > Cichliformes > Cichlidae > Haplochromis > Haplochromis burtoni. The sequence goes on along the minus strand of NW_024582428.1, from coordinate 300,188 downwards.
CAAAGATAAAAAAATAAAACTCCTGGATGTGCCTGTTATTATATATATATATATATATTTTTTTTTTAATTTATTTATTTTCTTTATTTTTGTAGTCAGCACGTGTCACTCCTCCGCAGCACACATCCGAGCTCGCAAGCCGTCGCGGCAGACCCTCCAATACTTATAGACGGCGTTTCTTCCATAGTGACGTCGACGCCATTTGCCATGGTAACCCCACGGATGAAGGCGGGGCATCCTCCATTATTGGGCGTTTTTTTTCTTTTTTCTTTTCTTTTTTTTCTTTTTAAGCGCCACACACAAACACACACACAATTCAACACTGATGGGCACTAATCTGCACCGCAAGTAGTCCAAAATAAAAATGATAATAATAATAATAATGATAATGACAATACTAACAATTAAAATATCATGGCAACTGTTGATTTTCTATGTTAAATGTTATGTATCTTTGCTCATTCACTGAACGAACTATTTGTTTTTGAGAAACATTGCTAGCTTACAAAGTCTATGACCCCTTCCTTATTTCCTAGTCTTCTGCATATTTGTGACACTTACATGTTTTAGAAATTTTAATAGTGGACATAATTTGTATTAGAATTACAATTTTCTGTTTTTTTTAAATGATTATCCGTTCCTGTATTAATGAAATAAAAGCTATCCAAACTATCCTGTGTGAAAAAGCAATTGCCCCTTAAAGATGCGTACCCAATGAAACTGATTTGCAGCAACGCGGCAACCAGAGAACATAGAAAGTGCATGATTTTTGGTGACATCAAGCAACTATGGAAGTTAACTTTGGATGGAAAGTGTGATGATGAGAGTGAAGAATAATATTGATTGACATATGACCAACTGATAAATACATTTGCGGGTCATCTTGGGAGCCCAAGCCTGTAATGTCATCAAGCAACCAGCTGGTGCGATGCATGATGAGAATTCACTTCCACTGTGTGCAAAGCCTAAACCTAATAACTGGTTGTGCCACTCTAGGCAGCAATAACTGCAATCAAGTGTTTGTGATAACAGCAAATGAGTCTTTCACATCACTGTGGAAGAATTTTGTCCCAGAATTTTATTTGTGGTGCTTTATTTATGTGCTCTGACGCAACATTTAAAGTTGCGTCAGAGCATCTCAATCTGATGTAAGTCCAAACTTTGACTGGGACACTGCAAAATATTCATTTTATTTTTTTTAACCAGTCTGAGGTGGACTTACTGGTGTGTTTCGCATCATCGT
>NW_024582428.1:237612-297376 GCF_018398535.1 Haplochromis burtoni | reverse complement strand
CGGAAGCAACACATTAACAAGAGAATTCTGAGTAAAACCAAAGTTACTTTCCCTAGTAACTAGTTACTCTGAAAGTAACGAGTAACTTGAAGTAACTGAGTTGCTTTTGATAGAAGTAACTAGTAATGTAACTAAGTTACTAATTTAAAGTAACTAGAGAGCACAATTCATGGTTCCATCAATCACAGCAAGTTGTACTAAAGCAGCAGGGCAGCCCCAGACCATAACACTACCACCACCATGTTTAAATGTTAGTATTATGATCTTGTTATGATTTTCTGTTTGATGTCTAACGTAACGAGACTCAAACTTTCCAAAAAGTTCCGCATTTGTCATGTGAGTCCAGCGAATATTTTCCTAAAAGTCTCAGGTATCATCAAGATGTGTTTTCTGGTCAGCAGTGGTTTTCTCCTTGGAAATGGATGCCATTTTTGTCCAGTCTCTTTTTTATTGTTGGATCATGAACTTAGACCTTAACTGAGGCAAGTGAGGCCTGCAGTTCGTTGGGTGTTTTTCTGGGTTCTTTTGTGATGTCCTGGATGAGTCGACGATGCACTCTTAGAGTACCTTTGGTACGTCGGCCACTCCTGAAGGTTTGTCGCTGTTCCATGTTTTTCCACTTGTGGATAATGGCACTCACCATGGTTCATTGGAGTCCCAAAGCCTTAGAAATGGTTTTGATAGGTGTCATTGACTTTGATGCATTAATTTTTGAGAAACTGTAGCCTACTTCATTACCAGTTCTTGTGTGAAATACTAACACTGGCACAGGGCCAGATAGGTGGATACTTATTTTCCATTAATAAATGAGGACAAATATGTTTTCAAGGTCCTATCTATTTGTAAATGAAATCGAAATGTGGTTAGCCTCTGTGACCAGCAATATTGGCACCTTCAAACCCTTTTATAGAAGAAACACTTAAATATGAAGGCAACCATCTAGATGAACTATACTCATATCATTTCTATACTTTTTAAATCCTCATTAAAGGACAGCTTAATGTGAGTTTAGAATCAAAGTACCAACCAAGAAAGACTGTTCAGCAGAAATGTTGAACTATTGCTTTAAACTTCAGCTCTGCACAAAAGAGGCCCACCACTAACACCCTGCTGTTAGCAAACTACTACACACACACATGCACACACACTCCTGATTCATCTACACCTCTCCCGGCTTAACAGCTGGGTTCGCAGACACCTCCCTTCCCCTGCTGCTTTGACAAGGTTGTTGCTGCTGATAGCGGGCAGCCAACTTTTGAAGCCCCTGCTTCTGAATCTCTAGCTGCAGAAAAAAAGGCACACTCATGCTCGCAGTATAGTCTGACCAGGCTTGTCATGGGTTTTGAGGGTATAAGCAGACAAAAGCTATTAAAAGCTTATCTGTTTTGTTGGTTTATCATGTCAAAATTCATTAGCATCCCAGGCCTCCATTCTGCCCTGGGGCACCTTGACACTTTTCCCTTCTTTCCCTCTGACCAGCCAGCCTATTGTTTCCTTTTTCTCCTCTGGTACTAGGCCCCTAGCTGGACTGGCCATCGGGCATACCGGGCATTTGCCTGGTGGGCCGCTGGCGACTTTTTGTTTTTATGGGCCGATCGATTTTTTTTTTTTTGGAAGGGTATAAATAATGAAAGTGTTGATGCCAATCGGTTGTTCAGTCTGACGTCACTAGCCGTGTCTGGGTCTAAACTCCGCTGCAGGTCCATATATCAAACGATCACTATGGCATTACTGAGAGTTGAAAAACTGTCTAAAGTCTTTCATCTTTAATAAAATGATCAGCGTTCTGCTCTACCAGGTGTAACAATTGAGTTTAACATCCAGGCATCCATGAAAACGGAATTTATGACATTTAACGGAGTTAGAAGTTAGCAGGGAGTTAGCTCGCTAGCTTCTATCTAAATACAATATAGCATGTCCTGACTGCGGGGTTTTGGAAACAAATTACAAACGTACAGCTCTGCTATCACTTCCAGCATAAATGAAGACAGAAAACTAAACAGCAGTGACGTTTGTAGGGTTACTGAAGTTGGGCTAGCTGGTATATAATGATGTGCTACGTGACCGCTAGCGACACAGCTATGTTAGCATAATATAAACAAGCTAACTTTTTTTCCACTCGATAAAAGTTAACGTGAGTGTTCTCGGTGGTCAGGAACAAATGTAATCGCATGGCAGGATGCTGTAAAAGGACCAAACTTCAGCCAGGAGAACAACTGAGATAATCCATCCACAATACGAGGTTAGTCATTCATATACTGCTGCATGGGCTGGGCTGTAGTTACATCCTAAGGTTTTAAAAACTGAGCTTAAATAAATGATTAGTGGTAATAAAAGCCGAGGGAGGTCAACAGGATCACTGACTGTTTTAGGAGCTTTTTGAGATCAAATAGAAGAAAATACATAACATTAAACATGTTAACAACACAAAAGCCATATTAAACGCAGACTACTTTAGACCCGGAAGTAGGATTCGTCGCGTCATCACTGAACAACCGGATAGACGAACTAAAGAAAATGGAGAACAAAAAAAGGAAAGGAGGTGCAGAAAAAATTAGGGCCAAAAAGAAACAAGCCCTTCAGGCAGACGCTGCCAAATGTGTAAAAATAACTGAATTGTTTGGCGGTAGCTATGGCATAGCTTCCACAGATTTAGCAACATCAGCAAGTGGTGGAGGCCAGCAGGTGGATAAGGGAAAGGGGAGGCAAGAGGAGGAGAGACCCGAGGCGGCCGCCGGTCATAGTGGCAGAGGAACTGAACTTCAGGTAAGAAGTTATGACCTGCTGTCTATCTGTGTCAGATATAAACCAAGTTTAGTTGTAGTTTGTTTTCGTTGTGCTGACTTTTTACAGTCGCTTAGAATAACTGGTACTGCGTACTAGCTAGCATGACGGAGTTTATATACTGCTGGGCGGGTGCTATGAAGTTACTGATAGTAAATTTTATTTTATGCTTAAGGTTAGTTTCTCAAACTCCTCAAAATCTTAACAAATTGTGCCAATCCTTACATGTTGCACCAGGCTGATTTATCATCAAAAGTGGAGAAGTCTGTGACAGAGGAGACAGAAGAGCAGCAGAGAGAGATGGAGCAAGAGAGAGAAATAAAAGAGCAGGAGAGAGAGATGGAGATGGAGAGATGACTTTATGTCATCCATGAGGGATGCATTTGACATATCATTCAATTCAATTCAATTTTATTTATATAGCGCCAAATCACAACATAAGTCGCCTCAAGGCGCTTCATAGATACAGAGAAAAACCCAACAATCATATGACCCCCTATGAGCAAGCACTTTGGCAACAGTGGGAAGGAAAAACTCCCTTTTAACAGGAAGAAACCTCCGGCAGAACCAGGCTCAGGGAGGGGCGGCCATCTGCTGCGACCGGTTGGGGTGAGAGAAGGAAGACAGGATAATGTTTCACATATTATAGCCCAACAAGTTACTTATAGCAATTTAAATACGAGCAATCAGTTTTTGGCAAATACCGGAAATCAGTTTTTGGCAGACAATCACTTTTTGGCACAACACCGGCTATTGCAGTTAATAATACAACAGCTTCTTGCCATTTTTTGTGTTTCTTTTTATCGCTGTGTAACTGAGTTCAATTGAAAGCCTGCATGCGCTAGTACCTCTTGCCACAAGTTCCCAGAATCCTTTGCGGTTTTACCCCTGAATGACGTCACATTTTTGGTGGGCCGGTCTCTAGTCCAAATTCCCCGGGCCGATTTTTTTGTCCCAGTCCAGCCCTGACTAGGCCACATATACTTTGAACATATACCAGCTCCAGAACACTGCCCAACCTCTGACCACCTCCTGCGGAGATTGCAAGATAGAGGGAGAGGGATCTGTGCCGAGAGCCCACTGACTATCACACTGCAGCAAGATTTTGCTGTACACTACCCCAGCAGCAGCAGCCGCAGCAGCAGCAGCACTCTTATGGCCATTTGCATCTGTTCCATGAGCTTTTAAACCCTTTCATCCCACAACACAAATGAGAGATTTAGTCTTTCATCCCTGCATGTAAGCTTGAAACCAGAAACAGTCAGCCACTTGCTGTCGTATATATATGGCCAGAGGGGGAAAAAAAGGAAAGTTACAGCCTTATGTTCATGAGCCAAAGCTCCACCAAGGCTTTAGATTCCGTAAATCTCGAGGGCAAACCCACATTTATAATTCCCCCCTCATTGCTCTCCTGTCTCCTGTCTGCAGCTCGAACCAGCCGCATCAGAAGGCTGTGACAGATTACGCTTTGAGAGCAACCTTCTCAAGAATGAAGTAGACCGGGGCAGGGCAATATGAGCCTGCAGTTACGGAGTGCTATTGTGTCCCGATAGGTAAACGGTGTCACTCGCTGTCTGGATCCCTGTGTATTCTGACAGACTTTATCAGCTGGCCTGGAGAGCACTCTGCGGCAAGTGTCAAGATAAAGCTGAGATAGATCAAACAGACGACGGGAAGATTTCAATGGCGGGCTTCAGCAAGGAGTTCAACAGACACATACACATTAACTCCATGGTTGCTTATCAGACCAGCTCTGGTCTGAAATATGATGAGAAAAAAATACCCCAAAGCAGGGGTAAACAAACAAAACCCACAGGTGGACTTAATTCACAGATGGACGCACAGCAGCAAGCCTTGGCATAGAGGAGGCGGGTGTGCACACAAGCCTATACGTCTTCCTGTGTATTACTGCACATGTGCAGTTGCCTGTTTACTGCATTTTTGTTTTGCATTCCCATTTGTGGGTGCACGATTAAATGTGGCTTGCATGTTGCCAGTGTTGTGCTATAAATAGCCAAGATTTTATTTAGATGTTAGAGAAAGAGACAGAGAGCGAGAGAGAGAAGGCTCTCAAATGAGTTGCCATAGCAACAGGCACGTTCAGGGGCCCTGCTTGTGAAGGAGGGCAGGACTAGGAGTGGAGGAGTGTGTGTGTGGTGGTGGTGGTGGGGGGGGGGGGGCGAAGACATGATAATGTTAGTCTGTCTGCACGTCGTTTTCCTCAAAGCAGTGAGCAGAAACCCATAAACTAAGCTCATAATGTCAGCCCCTAAAAACACAAATTAAGCCTGCCTTTGCTTTCATGCCCCAACTTTTCCCTTCCTCATCGTCATATGACTCACTTTTGTTGACCCCATTCTTTGTCCCTCTTTCCTCTACATCCCTCCATCCTTTTGTCTGCAGACTCCTGACTCTAGACTCTGTCTTGCAGCAGCACCCTCTGCTGTGGAAGAAATCACCTGAAAGATTACTCTTTCGGCTCAAGCACTTTTCCCCCAAGTGTGTGTGTGTCTATGTGAAGCTGGCCATCTGTGACCAGGTTGGCATGATGATTAGATACTCGCACACACACAAGACAGGTTGAGGGGCGATCATAATGACCAGTGTAAACACAAAGATAGCACTAGAGTGGTTTAGTTCATTTTCACTGAGGCCCTCTTTGCATTAGCGGTCAACAGACCAATCCATTGCAAACACTGCTGTGACAGACATGGCTCTTGAGAAGAGACACTTTTACAGCACGAACACACACAGACACAGACACACACACACACACACACACAGTCACACACACACACACACACAGACACACACCCACACATCACTGCAGCTAGCTGTCTCCTCATATTTTGCGAGGAAGTACGCTGTTTGCTGAACATGAAAATGGAAATCACAGTATTATGATAAGAAGACTGAGATTGTGGTGTTCAACAGTAAAATCCCTCGTGCCCAACTCTGTGCTGCCCTGGGTTCCTTTGCTAGCTTTCTCTGTGACTATGTCAGTAACTTGGGTGTACTGCTGGATAGCTCGCTCAAACTCGATAAGCAAGTGTCTGCTGTAGTGAGATCTAGCTTCCACCAACTGCGCCTTATCTCTAAGGCTAGGCATTATGTTCCGCATGAGGACCTGGAGAAGCTTATTCACGCTTTTGTGACCTCCAGGTTGGATTATTGTAACTCGACTACGGTCTTCCCTCTTCTCTTCTTCTTAGACTGCAAACAGTCCAAAATGCAGCAGCCCGCCTCTTGACTGGTACCAGGAAATTTTGCCCTATTACTCCTGTTCTAGCTAGCTTGCATTGGCTGCCCATAAAGTACCGTATTCAATTTAAAATATTACTCCTTACATTCAAAACTATTAATAAATTAGCGCCAAGTTATCTTAGTGAACTTCTCAAACACATACTCCTGCTAGAACACTCAGATCTGCCACTCAACTACTTCTGACCCAGACCCAGATCTCGGCTGAAGTCCCGGGGTGACCGTGCGTTTGCTCTGGCTGCCCCGGTACTGTGGAATACCCTTCCTCTCGACCTCCGCGCATCTGATTCCATTGCACTGTTCAAATCACGATTAAAAACCCACTTATTCAATCTTGCCTTTCCCTCTAGTTAATATTTCTTTTATGATTTTATATCATGCACTTTTATGCTCATTTAAATTCTTGTTTGCTCTGTACCTGTTGCTTTCCTATGTATCAGTGACAGTTATCTGCTTGCATACTTAGTACTTGCTTTGGTCCTATTTCTATTATCCTCCTCCTATTCTCTATCTTACTTGTTAAGCACCTTGGCATACCCTTGGTTTTTAAGTGTGCTTTATAAATAAAGTTTATTATTATTATTTTTATATGAGGCAAAAACAGAGTTTGTACAATTACTGAATTTGAAAGTCAATATTTATTCTGACCACCTTTATTCTTCAATACTTCAATACAGTCTGAACTCTAAGTTACTAATTGATGGTAAATGATGATCATGCTTTCCTGTGAAAATGCCCTAAAATATTTCTCCTTCCCTGAGACATCTTGCTTGTTCCCCATTAAGCTCTTCATATTCAATTCCTGCAGTGAAGACTGTTGAGGTGGATAATCCCACTGCACGGGTCATTGCGCCTGACTCACAGGTATGTATCTGCTGAACCTCGGAACATCCTGAATTGAGTTCCTGAAACACGGTTTCCAGTCCAAAGGCATCAGAGAGACAAGCAATCATGCAAGCAGCCTCAGTGAACAGTGGGAATGTTTTATTGGGAAAGAAACACACATCAATATAATCTTAATCTATCCATGCTTTGTGGTGTTATTAATGGGGGGGTCTAATAACTCAAACAAATATGTAACATGGCATTAAATAGTAATGAAGCACACGCTCCCTCCGTGTCTGTGTGGCGTTGGATCAGTAGTATGTTTCTTTCTCCACCCAACCTAGAAAGCAAAGGAGACACAATTAGGGAGGGGTTTTTTTTTGTTTTTTTAATCTTTCTCACAGTTTAGGGCTCAAATTTGTCTCATTGTCTTTTACAGAGAAAAAAAAAAGATGGAATACAACACGACAGCCACATCTAAAACGGCTTTGGCCTCAAACCTCGCGCTCAGAAAGATTTCACCCCTCATGCTGGCTGACAGTGATTCGAAGAAATAAGACTTGACTGGGCTTGGGCCGTGTGCGAGAGACTGCATGCTAAATTTAGGGGAAATGCGGCCATTAGAAGATGCACCCTGAAGGGACGGGAGAGGCTGTGTCATTTTTGTTTCATGGTTGCTTATGAGGTTACACCATCAGTGAGGCCATGAATAATCACCCTGGGATGAAATGACTAAAAGAATCACATAAAATGACCCTGTAGCTCAAAAGCTAGATGTTTGGGTTTTATATCATTAGCTGGACATAAAATCCAGTAAAAATGAATGGCGAGAGTGGTCCTAATACCAAAATTCCCCAATTTTGACACCAATTTGGTATTTGGTGTCAAACATAAGGCGCCAGGACTGCAAAAGACTCCAATCTGGCCCGCTGGACATCTTTGGACAATGTGAAGGAGGGCATAAATCTTGGATTTTTAACTGTATTTTCATAAATCTTTCAGTTTTAATTACTGATAAAGACCACCCCATGCATACTAATAATCCTACAGTGATATATTAAATAATAAAATCATGTCATAGATGACCATCTATTAAAGAAATGCCTCTGTTTTGGTTATTGTTTCACTTATTTTTCTTATATTATAGAGAAATATAGAGATGGATTAAACTTAAACTTACAACGACAGAAAGGGCCCAGTTAAGATCAAAGTGGGCTGTATGTGGCCCTCGATGTAAAATGAGCTTGACATCCCTGCTCTAAATGCTTGAATTATACCATTTAGCATGTTGGGTTTCACTTTTGGGAGAAACTGTGAGTTAAAAAATAGTTTTAAAAAAGTTAAAAAATTATCTAAGGGCAGTTCACTTTGGGATATTTATGGAGTGGAAAAAGTATTTATTTGCTAGCGCTTTCAAAAAAAAAAGAAAGAAAAGGGGGGGGGGAAAAAGCCAAAGTTGCTAGAAACCATGTCAGCTCAACTTGTATTTTTTCCTGTCTGAATGTAACACATTATTCACCATGGATGGGCAGTGGGATGTTCACTGATCTGTGCCGTGGGGCTCAGATGTAGCGCACACGCACTCTCACACAGCTGCTTCAGAGCCAGCCCTTCGTACAGGTTCTGTTCAGCTTTGTGGGTGGAATGATGCATTAACTACACCACGGTTGGGGTTTCAAATCCCAACGGGCTCTGCCATCTGCCTCAGCTCACTGGTCAGTGTAGGGACGCAGTTGTGGCAGCAATACTGGGCACGAGTATCCACGAAAAATAGACTCGCAAGAGGCATACGCCACTTTTGCTGAGCGAGCGTGCACACACACACACACACACACACACACACACACACACACACCTGTGTCTCATTTTCACACAGTACAGTGGGCACCTTCACAAAGCTGCGGCTGCCTTTGCTCTGTGATGTCAGCCTCAATGAATCAATGAGACTGACATCAGCCACTGGAGGGAGTTTGTTTGTTTTTGTGGGGTTTTTTTTAGAAGTTTCAACACCTTTTAAAGCCATCAATATTTCACTACTTTGCAGTCGTGTTTTCAATCGTGCATGTTTGTCAAAAAATAGCTAAAAAGAAGGTCTCGCATTCAGATGGTTTTTTTTTTTCCATGAGGTTTAATTACGTTAAAGGGACACATTTTTCCTCTGCCTTCAGCGCTTTTCATGCATTGAGATTATTGCAATGTGTGGGGCGAATTTTTGAGAAAATCACCTCCCAAATATGCAAAAATATGATCCTCTTCTTTCCAAATGTGCAGAGAGCACATATTTTAAGCAACGCAGCACATTTTTCTGCATCTGACTTTTTGTCAAGTAAAAAATCCCTCTGTGCCCCACTACATTCAGATTACAATACTGAGAATACAGGCAAAAATGTGTCCTAGGGGCCTCAGATAGTTATATATGTCAAGAGTTAGTGAAGCTCTTACCTCCTGGGTTGCGTCTGAGGATATATCTTCTGGCTTCATCATAAACAAAGATGAGGAGGGAGTAGGGGAAGGCACAGAACCACCACAATGGCCTAAAGGTAAGGATGGACAGACAGGTTGAATTATTAATGGGAATGTGACAAAAAACCCCAACACAAGCACACTCTTCTCTTTTGAACAGAAAAGCTTCTGGGGTGAGCATTAGGCTGTGGAGAACCGGCTATTAAATGAATTCAGAAGCCGTTGAAACAAAATGATGCAGAGAAATCTGACAGCTGGGTTGAGGACATATCCTGTTCATCACTTTGATAGTGCTCTCTGGCAACGCTAACGAGGCTGCTAAAAGCCCACTAATGCAAAGCCCTGAAAACAAATCCACAAAACTTCTAGAGGGGGTTTGTGTGATTCTATAAGTGTCTTAGAACTAGAGCAGGGGCCTACACCCCTGTCTTTACCCAATAAAATACCCCAGAAGGGCATAGTGTCAGACACATATGCTCAGCACCTTTAATCTGCATAAGATATTTACAGAGGTAAAGAGAGAAATAACTTAGAAAGAACAAAACAGAAGCTAGAGTCTGGGACACAAAACAGGTGAATGAAGAAGGTGAGAAAGGAGAGACAGATCCATGGGAAACCGATGAATAAAGGTGACAAAGGAAAGTAGCGTGTGAACTCTTGAGCTAATGAGCCTCAGTGCTTTCTATTTTTCTCTTTTGGGCAAAGAAACTCATTAGTATAGCATCTCTTGTGCTTCGCTCTGCCTCTGAAGTGGAAATTACCAGTGACACTAGATAATAGCCATCTTATTTTCAACGAGATGATAAAGCTAAAGCATCACCAAACTGAAAACATGAAGCTCTCAAAGGGCTGTCTGCACTGAGTGATGTACGAGAAACCTCCGGAAGGATCCAGCAACCAGGGATGTCTGCAAATTTGCCAAAAGAAGGCTTTTCACACTTTAACAAAAGTTGCCTTGTGCTCAGCGAGGTCCTCAAATAAACTGAACAGACACGCAAAGTGGGATATCAACAAAAGCCAACAGTGAAAAAGGAAAATGAAATGTTCTACATGATTATTGGGGCCTACGAAATTATCTTGGAAGCGAATTTTAAAGTCATGAGTCACAGGATGGTTCTGTTTGTGTACTTGACTCACTTCATAGGGTACATTCTGAGGGCAACGTCCATGCCTGGGCAGTATGAAAGGAAGGCAGCCAGAGCCGTCTCCTCAAAGAGCCCAAAGATGAGGATGCGGTTCCTGTGGGGGTGAAAAAAAAGGTATGGGTCAATACAACAAAAGCTCCTACTCTTAAAATTACCTGACATATTGATGTTCTTGTCATAGGAAAGCATGCAACACAGTACCAAACTGTTGTTGTGGCTTGAAGCCATCTCATCAGTAATGTCTTTGATTTTATTTACAATTACTCAAATATAAAGACCCAGTTGTCATTTGAAGATCTCAAGCATCTCTATGTGTACATACGTCATTCCTTGCTGCACAATGGAGTTCCTCCTGGTCTTACAGATGATCAGATCGGCCCACTGCACGATCACAATACTGGCGAAGAAGGCTGTGTGGCAGCTGTACTCTACAATCTTTCTGCGCTCATATGTCTGGAACAGAATGAAATAAAAAGGAAAAGATTAGAATGTTTTCCTTTTCCTAGACTGAAACGCCAATTAAATTTAAGCATAAGTGTGACTGACCCACTGCTGCCCATAGCTGTCTTCCAGGTCATTTACATATTTATCATCCCACAGCACTCTGAGTCCTATCAGGTCCATGGGGAGGAAACCATTTTCAGCCAGGATGACAAAATATGTGAAGAAGCCAGCTGTGGCCTGCATCATACCTAACAGGAGAAAAACAACAGGAAACCTCAGGAAATGCAAATCAGAAGCAGAGTTACAGTTTCTCTAGCTTTCATTAACAACTTTCATACTTGTCTCTGGTAATCAAGATGGAGATAAGACAACCAAATATAACATGTAAGTGGCATTCCCTGCAAAGCTAAGCCTCTGGAGAGACATAAAAGTAAGTAAATCAAGTAACATTTTATTTGTATAGCACCTTCCAAGATAAAAACACAAAGTGCTTCACAGAGAACTGAAAACATAGAAACAAAAATCAACCAAAAGCAAGTTTAAAAAGATGAGTTTTTAAACAGTATAAAACTATATGTTTGAAATTGTGAAGATATCCTTTAATTTGATTTTCTTCTTTTTGAGGATTTTTAAAAACACGACTTTAAATGGATTTAGTCTCTAAAAATGTGCTGAATTAAAGCTGGAAGTCTGTGCTACAATCTCATCTTGATCAGTTGATTTAAAATCCAATGTGATTTTGGCGGCGCACAGAGACATTTCAAGCTTTAATAAGTGTAGTTAATTAATGGAAATATTGACTTTGTCACTGTAATAAGCATCATATAGATTCCTTCATAAGGTGAAATATAAAAAAGGAGAGATATGGGGGACAAAAAAAATGACTTTGGAAACCCATTGTGTTGTATTTGATGCAGACTTTACCATGAAGTCAGGTATAAAAACATCAAAACCATCTGAAACAAAGCAATGATATTCACACCAGAAATGTAATGTAATAAGCAAAGATTTCCCCAGCAAAGCGCTACTCGCCAAAACAAGGCAGTCATTTTGGATATGGGATTCAAAGTACAGTATGCAGACTGTCCACCAGGGGGCAGTAGAGAGCATACACTTCAGTTTGTGTTTTGTTTTGTTTTGAGTTGGTAGGAGGAGCATCCACTAGTCACAAGCAATGTTCCCTCTAATTTTTCATGTGTCTGAGCGACACAAACTCCCTGAGCGGTCCTTTGGACCACTGTGAGCAACAGCAGACATGTGCACTGTGGTCACGCCAGCATCGAATCGTTTATTAAAATAATCAAATTATAGACAAGCATGGGGTAGTCACGCTTTCCCTTAGCTCCCACAACTTTTAGTTATTTGAGCGAGCCCACCTAACTTATCTTTTGAGGCAAATATCTTGGTGATTTGGTGAAGCCGTTGGAACATTTGATGCCCTGTCATGTCGCCTAAACCTGCAAAGTCGAATGGTAAAACAACCGAATGCATGGTTGCTAGCGTTCCTGCGAATGTTAGCAAAGCCGACATAACAGCACTGCTAGTGGAGCACCATTCAGCTTTACTGGCGAAACTAAAAGTCAGCTTTTGATGACTTGAGTATAAAGCTGGATGGACTACAGAAGGCATCGGACAACCATGGTGAGTGCCTAGAATCTTTGGAGGAAAGCGCTGAACCGCTCGACCAGCGCCTTGCTAAAGTGGAGGATACCTGTGAGACACTACGGGTCGCTAATGAAAAGCTGAAGGCTAAGCTATCGGACATTGAGTCGAGAAACAGACGCTGCAATGCCCGCCTTATCGGCCTGGAGGAAGGGATTGAGGTTCCACAACCCTCTAAGTTTTTCTCACAGTTGTTGCAAGACGTTTTTGGGAGAGACATTTTCCCCTCTCCCCTCGAACTGGATTGTGCACACCGTATTTCGGCCCCCAAACCGACCCCTGGAGGCAGACCGCGGCCCGTCATTGTCTGTTTTCACCGCTACCAAAACAAGGAGCTGCTAATACGAGAGGCTAGGAGGAACGACCTGAAGTATATGGATAAACCATTCCGAGTCTACGAAGACTACAGCCCTGAGGTGGTGAGCCAGCGGAGAGAATACAGGTCGGTGATGTCAAGCTTGTACAAGATGGGCCTGAAACCATCACTGCTATACCCGGCATGACTACGCATTGTTAAAACAGATGGTGTACGCCTCACATTTGGCTCTGTGGCTGAGGCCGAAAGGTTTGTGCAAGACTCCATGGAAGACTGAACTGTTTTGAGGCGCGTGGAACACAGGACTACTTCGGACGACTGTTACGGCATTGTCATGCATCTTTTGTTGATTTTCAGACATTTGACTTCATTTCTTTTTCTTTATTATTTTTTGGCGTGACAGTGCAATTATTTTACACATATTTTGAATGGTGGACTTCACCGGTGTACACCTGGTGAGTCTTATTCCAACCTTTCCACTATGCGGACTTAAGGAGCTTTAGGTAGGATAGTTATGGAAGTTTTTCAGTTAGATTGGATAGGTGTGCTGTTTGTTCTGACAGCTAGCGTCACCTGGGGGTTCAGGGGGTTTCTGGGAGGGTTCCAAGTGTTTTATGTTTCTTGTCTGAGCAAGAATGAGCTAAAATTTTTGATATATTTTCAATGGTTACCCCTATTGACTTAGTGACCTGGAATGTTAAAGGCCTGAACCATCCTATTAAAAGAAAGAAGGTTCTCACTCACTTGAAAAATATGGGTGCTGATATAGCCTTTATCCAAGAAACCCATCTTAAAACTCTATAGAATATTTATTGTTAAAGAACCGCAGTGATACCTATGAGCACGGAGATTAGGCGGGAGAGATTCTAGCAAGACAGTTGAAATGTGCAAGAGCCAGGCAAACTGTTAATGGGGTCGCAACCCGAGATGGTGGAACTGTTACAGATCAACAGGATTATAAGTTGTATAGCTCCGATAATACCAATGATTCTAACCTTCTCTCTGACTTTTTTAGAGACCTAAAGATTCCAACATTGTTCCCAGACGAGGTTTCCACCCTAGATGCACCTCTGCAGCAGCAGGAGATCATAACGGCAATAAAATCATTACAGTTTTGCCGATCACCAAGCCCTGATGGTTTACCGAACGAATTTTATGCCGTCTTTGCTGGAAAACTAGCCCCTGTGTTAGCTACATTATATACTGACTCTCTTGCCAAAGGTGTTTTGCCTGATAGCCTAAATCAAGCTTGTATAACATTACTTCCCAAAAAAGATAAAAACCCTTTGGAATGTGGATCCTACAGGCCGATTTCACTTCTGAATTCAGACTATAAAATACTAGCAAAGGTTTTGGCCAACCGATTGGAAAAAGTTTTACCCAACATAATCTCTTCAGCTCAGACTGGTTTTATTAAAAACAGTCACTCCTTTTTTAGTATTCGTCGACTACTTAATATAATGTACACCCCCAGTCAAGCTGCTTCTAAATGCCTCCATGGATGCGGAGAAGGCTTTCGATAGAGTAGAATGGGAATATCTATTCAAGGCCTTGCAAAGGTTTGGGTTTGGAAGTTCCTTTTTATCCTGGGTGAAATTACTCTATGCCTGTCCTTCAGCTATAGTACTCACTAATAACCGTTATTCTAAACCGTTCCGCTTACATCGTGGAACCTGTCAGGGCTGCCCCCTTAGCCCCCTCCTTTTCGTATTAGCTATTGAGCCATTGGCAATAGCTATAAGAAGTAATCATGCTATTCAAGGCATTTCGTGATATGGAACTGAGCTATCAGCACTATCAGCATGATTGCAGCGGGTATGGGTAGAAATGGAGAAGCTCTCTTCTGGTTCTTTCTTGCTATTGTCTGTCATGGGTGCATCTATCCCGTTACCCAAAAGCCTGACAATTGAGAATCCTGTAGTTAATAATACTATCCAAATTTGCTTTCAGTTTAGAAAACATTTTAATCTTCTGAAGATGTGCTTAGGCAGCCCAGTAGCTTCCAACTATGTTTTTCCCCTTCAATGTCTGATGCCACATTTCAGGGCTGGCAGAGGTGAGGGCTGAGATCTTTAAAAGAACTATTAATTGACGGCACGTTTGCCTCATTTGAACAGCTGACTAATAAATACAACTTACCCCCCTCTCATTTTTTTAGGTATCTACAAATACGACACTTTCTTTCAGGCTCTATCCCAGGGTTCCCAAATAAACCCCCTAATGATGTAATGGATGACATTATGTGTTTCAACCCGGTTAAGAAAAAGGCCATATCATCAATACTTGTTCTGATTTTGCGACTGGGTTCTTCCTCTATGTCTGCAATTAAGCGATCCTGGGAAGAGGATCTTAAAATCTGTGTTGCTGAAGCAGACTGGGGCAATGTTTTAAGTAATATTCACTCGTCCTCCATGTGTGCAAGACATTGCCTTCTGCAGTTTAAAATAGTGCATAGGGTACATCTCAGCAAATCAAAATTGGCAAAGATGTATCCTCAGATTGACCCAACGTGCGAAAGATGTAAATTGGCAGAGGCCACCTTGATCCATATGTTTTGGTCCTGTCCCAAAATACAAAAGTTCTGGACGGATGTCTGTGAGGCATATTTGGAATGAGAGTGTCACTCAATCCACTTTTATTTTTATTTGGGGTCAATTCCGATGGTCTGGCACTACCGGCAGGGGGTCAAAGACTTATTGCCTTCTCTACACTATTGGCAAGATGTCTAATACTTTTGAAGTGGAAGGACGCAGCCCCGCCCATGGTTTCGCATTGGGTTAAGGATGTATTATTTCATCTTAAATTAGAGAAAATTAGGTTCATTTTGAGAGGATCTGTAAAGAAATTTAATAAAGTCTGGAAACCCTTTTTGATATTTTTTGACCAACCATCAACACAGGTTCAGGAGTGACCTTTATTTATTTATTTTTAATTATATTTGTTTGCTTATTTTTTCTTCCTTCTTATTCTGTATACCTTGGCTGGTGTTATTTCGCACTGATTGAAAGTTTTTCCTTTTAAACTTTTGATTACTTGACAGCGAACAGGGGTGTTGTTTGTCAGGGTGGGTTTTTATTTTAATTTTTCTCCCCTCTTTTACTTTTATTTGATGCTTTATGTTTTTGTATTTCATTGTGAAAAATAATAAATATATTAAACACCAAAATAATAAAATTACAGCATTTACATTTATGTTAGACTACTTTTAATTAACTGCTTAAGCCCACTTACAATGAAAATTAAAAAAAAAAACTTGTTCATGACCTGTGTAGTATGTTAACACTATTGGAAGTAAAAATAACTTGAACTCCAAGTTTGAAAACACAACTTTCTTTCTTTCTTTTCTTTTTTTTTCTTTTTTTTTATAAAGCTCTGGCTTGTATTATGAGTATGAGTCTGTGGTCTGGGAAATACAGTAGTATATAATGACCAATGCTGGGCAATTAAATATGTAGTTACTTCTTCAAAAAAGTAACTGAGTTTTGCAAACGTTTTTTGCAGCTGTTTACCTAAAAATGCAGCCAAGGTGTTTTTTTTAAATAAACGTTTCAAACTATATACAGAACAATCAGGTGTTCTGCATCAAATTTGATGCCACACAAATTATTTGTGCCACTCCAAAAAAAAAATTTCTGTCCACTATGAGATAATGGAGAACAACAGCCTGATACCTGCAGGCCTGACAGCAGGAGATGTATCACTCCTGTAACACCTGTAACATTCAGCAGATGCCTCATTGTTCTGACACACACAACAAAACTATTGAAAACTATCGCAAATCTCTCACATCTCAAAACACCACTGTCAGTCCTAAAACTTCCCCCTTCCTAAGCAACTAAATGCCATGTTGCCATATCATTTTTTGATTGGTCGACATGGTACTTTTTTCCACCAATAGGAAAAGGTGGGGGGGGGTTTGATTTTGTTTTTGCTCACAAGTGGAGAGTGCTTTCGAGCGTGTTCCGTATAAAACGCTGGTTTTACCGTTTCTTCCCGCAGTAAATATAAATAACAAGGGTATTCAGGTAGGCAATCAAACATTGCAGATATTTTTATCATAACTCTGGTTTTACGTGGCCCACAACAACACAATTTAAAAACTGGTATAAAGTCCACACTTTTTCCGTCAGTTGTTCCGTCTGTCCTGCTCACATCTCCAATGGTTGTACACGTTGTGATTAACGTGGCTTCACTCCACATCAGCCACGCCGCTTTGCTAGCTAAAACACCGGTGTCGGCACATAAGGACGCTGTCATAGCCTGTCAACAACGTTAATTAGCTGCGTATATACGAATGTGAATCGCATTATTGGCTGGACTATGGGATAAGGTGGCATCGTTCTAATCCCATACGGGAGCAGCCAGTCACTTACTGACTAACACTGCAAAACAGAATTGTTAAAGTATTAATTTTAATTTCAATTCAGGTAGATTTTTTTTCTGTGCACAACGCAGATTTTCTGTGCGCTGACCGTGCCAGCAGTGCACAATTGCGCACGCGCGCAGCTTAGAGGGAACATTGGTCACAAGTCATGTATTGATTATAAAAACTGAGATTTATATATAAATAATGTCTTACCAATTTGTCCGTAGGCTATACTGATGAGCCTTTCATTCACTAGCTTGTCTGTTTTGGGGTTTCTGGGCTGTCTCTTCATGATGTCGCTCTCAGCTTTCTCATAAGCCAGGGAGATGGCAGGGACCTGCAAAACCACAAGTGAATAAATAAACACATGAACTTTCCACCCATATTTGAGTTCAGTTGAATCTCTCTATAGAACAGGATGAAGAGCCAAACAGCTCACCATGTCAGTTCCCAGATCAATACAGAGGATGGTGACGGTTCCCAGGGGCAGAGGGATGTTGGCGATGATGAAGAGGAGGAAGGGTGAGATCTCGGGGATGTTACTGGTCAGAGTGTAGGCGATGGACTTCTTCAAGTTGTCAAAGATCAGACGGCCTGAACAAAGTAATTTAGTAGATTCAGTGATGTTTTGTATTTTGTATTTCCAGATTTCTGCAGGTGTAGGTCTTGATATAGATCTTACCTTCTTCCACTCCAGTGACAATGGAGGCAAAGTTATCGTCCAGCAGGATCATGTCAGCAGCCTGTTTGGAGACATCAGATCCAGCAATGCCCATGGCAACACCGATGTCAGCTTTCTTCAGAGCTGGAGAGTCGTTCACACCATCACCTGTCACGGCCACAATGGCTCCCTGGACAAGGAAGAACATGTTTTTACAAGTTCCAAACAAAACATTTGTCAAACTGTATCTGTGAGAATCCCCCCCCGATGCTCACCTGTCTCTGGCATCCTTCCACAATGATCAGTTTCTGTTGAGGGGAGGTCCTGGCAAATACAATTTCAGTGTGGTGCTTCAGCAAATCATCAAGGTGTTCTGGGGTCATGTCTTTAAGCTCACCACCATGGACAACACAGGCCTTAGCATCCCTGAAGAAATTACAAACACATTAGTATAACAGTAGGGTATCATCAGGAGATTACATCAGGACATTTCAAAAAGTAAATTATGTGAACTTTGATACTGTCAGCAAAAAAGTGTTCAATAACACTGTCACCTAATAAAATAATCAATCCTCAGTGCAGACAGTGAATCCCAACCTTTTGTTTTTAGCATTTATTTAATCCAACAGAATGTTATGTCATATTTTGTAAACAGAGGTTTTATATGAGTTTAAAAGAGCCTAACAATCCTAACCCTGCAAAAGCGCTAAGAAGGATAGTAATTTTAGTGTGCTTTAACGTGAGCACACACACACACACACTATAACTTGTTGATGAATAAAAAGCAAAGCCACCAGCTAAGCATCACACCAAGATTTAATAGATGTAAATTAATGGTAAAAGCCTTTTTGGCTGTGTAGCAGTCAGGACCTCTGAAAGACAGAGTTAATTTAATTTAGCAGTTTTTGCAATTTCAAGCAAACTTTAAAGCTGTATCATTAAAGAGAGAAACATTTTGAACAGTTCTCACTTGTGGTCAAGAAACTGTCAAAGCTACTTCAATAAATCTTTGAAAGAGAACTAACCTAGGGTTGACCTCTGAAACTGGAACATTCAGGCGGGCAGCAATGTCTTCAACAGTCTCATTGCCTTCGGAGATGATACCCACACCTTTAGCAATAGCCTTGGCTGTAATTGGATGGTCACCTGTGACCATGATGACCTGGGAGAGAAGAGATGAGAAAAAATTGGAGTACTTTGTACAAACAAAAAAAACAAACATCTGGTCATCCAAAAAGTTATCATACCTTGATTCCAGCACTCCTGCATTTACCAACAGCATCAGGCACAGCAGCACGAGGAGGGTCAATCATGGCCATGAGTCCGACGAAGCACAGGTTCTCAGTGGGGAAGTTCACTTCATCAGTATCAAAAGCAAATCCCTCTGGGAACTGGTCATCAGGCAGGTGACAGTGGCAGAAACCTGAATAAGACACAAAGAAAATGCTAGTCAGGACTTTGCAGAACTTTGCCTTGTTTCCACTACCTAATAAAGAATGTAGCTATAGAAGGAATGCTCTGTACCCAAAACTCTCTCTCCAAGACCTCCCAACTCAACATAGGCATTCTGGAAAGCATCTTTCATCTCATCATCCAGAGCCTGCTCTTTGCCCTGAAGCACAATGGAGGAACAGCGGTCCAAAATCCTCTCTGGAGCTCCTTTCATCACCAACAGATGCTTGGTTTCCCCAGGAGTGGTGTTTTTATGGATGGAGAGCTTTGGGACAACAGAAAGGCTGGATTTAAATTCAGGTTTTATCTATACTATCAGTGGTTTATGCAATGAAAAAAACTGGTTTACTCTAGACAGCTTTGATAAGAACTTTAGCCAAAAACAGCTTATGATTAATCCAACCACTAGGGGGCACAAATCAGCATTTACTACTAAATATGTTGTGCACCGAGACTATACATAACAGACCAAGATAATCAAAGATTTAATTAAAAAGGGCATTCCAGAATGGCCTAAAACCTGCATGCCTTCTAATGTCCAGAAGGTCTGTTTGGATAAAGCAGTCTGTTTGTATTGATGACTGTATGATATTAAACCTGAGTAAATACTTTACTGATTAGTTTATTGTCTAACTCTTTTAAATTTGCAGATGCTCAACTGGCAAACCACAGCGTAATTTAAACTAAAATATATGATAAAGCAGGGTAGGGTTTAGGGGATTGCCAGGCTGTGATTGTCAAGTTGCCTTTGTATTTGATTGTTGTGCTGTTTGTTTCACAGTCAGAGCCACAAGCCTTCTTGTTCAGGTTAAAAAAGAAATAAGATGGAAACAGCCTAATTCTCAAATCAATGCTTTAAAACAACACTTGAGTGGCTAAACAATCTGTGGATCAGTTTTCTTTTATTTTTGAGCTTTTATCACACTATCTGAATGGTTTACCTGGTATTTGTTTGTGGAATTGAAAGGGATCTCAGCAATTTTGGGGTATTTTTCTCTCATTTCACTGACAGATCCACAGCACAACTCAATACACTTCAGCAAGGCAGCTTCTGAGGCATCACCAGCGACATCTCTCTGTGGATTTTAGAAAAAAACAGTCATTAAAATTGGATCAACAATCACATCCCATGCCTTCTCTATTACAATATGTTGCAAATGTAGACTGATAAATACAGAACTATATATATAGATAATTTGTTGTTGAATTACATAAAATATACAGCACCTGGGTCTTAATGAATACCACTCCCTAAACTGGGTAGATGATTTTGAGGACTAGGATTCAGTTTTAATTTAATTCCACAGTACAATATCACTTGTATCAAATGTTGATTTACTCTTACACTCTTATATAAGCTTATATAAACTAATATAATTTGCCGACTATGCATTGCCTACATTTGATTCCGTCCATAATGAGCATTAGTAGCACACTTGCCAGGATTCATTATATATATTAACTTGTGGGTTTTTTCTGGCCAGCCATCGCTAAAGAACCAGCTGTATATTTAAAACAGCCTTTAATTGTCTTGAGTGCTTTTCTAAAGACTTCTAGCGCTGATTGGCTGCATTTGTATTTGCTTGTATCCCAAAAGTTCCAAGCCAAGTCATAACACTGCAGCACTTCACACATAGCCACTGCATCCCATGTTCACTGGGTATACTATCAAATTCCTTAAAATATTTAAAGGAATTAGGTCAATACACCACGAGGTAATAAGCTCTGTGCTTGTTTACAACCAGAGCTGTGAGGATTTGCTCCACTGAAACAAAGGTTCTTACAGTGGGGAATTATTTGGAGTCTTTCGTGATGGTCACCATGGATGAACTAGAGTACAACAGGTAGTGCTTAGGAAGCTGAGTAGTTTTACAGATGAAGATTTCTCACCTTCAGAATGGGAACGTTGCTCTGGTCAGCCAGGAAAACGGCACGGTTGCAGAGTCCAGCGATTCTGGACAGATTAGCCCAGGTGGCAGAGCTCCTGTCAAAAGAGGTACCACTCTGGTTCTCAGTGGTGTCAGCCTCATGGATCTGGTTGTCAAACCACATGTGAGCCACGGTCATTCTGTTCTGGGTCAGGGTGCCGGTCTTGTCAGAACAGATGGTGGAGGTGGAGCCCAGAGTCTCGACAGCTTCCAAGTTCTTCACCAGGCAGTTCTTCTTGGCCATACGCTTAGCAGTCAGAGTCAGACACACCTACAGACAATTTAGGTTTTAAGAACCACAGTCTTTTTGTATCAATAAATATAAGGTATTTAAAAGGAATGCCATTAGACACCAAAACTCACAGTGACAGTAGCCAAAAGACCTTCTGGCACGTTGGCGACGATGATACCAATAAGGAAGATGACAGCCTCCAGCCAGTTATATCCAAGGATGAGAGAAAGGATGAAGAAAGTTACTCCCAAGAACACGGCCACTCCAGTGATGATGTGGATGAAATGCTCGATCTCAATGGCAATGGGAGTTTTTCCGCCCTCTAGACTGGAAGCCAGGGTGGCGATGCGGCCCATGACGGTATTATCACCAGTGTTGATGACGATTCCTCTGGCTGTGCCTGAAAAGAGAAGACAGACTGAGTCCATGGAAGCTTGGTGATGATTCATGATCTCTATATACATTTCTATGTCAACCACTAACTGTCCATGCTGTACCTTCAATACAGTTGGTGGAGAAGAAAGAAATATTCCTGGTTTCCAGTGGGTTTTCATTGGAGAAGTCTGGAGAACGAGTCTGGGGCTCTGATTCACCAGTCAGGGAGGAGTTGTCCACCTGAGGAATGAAAGCACAGAAGAAGGAATCAGTGACAAAAGACATCACGCTGATCAAGCCAGAAAAAGGATATATTGAGAAGCTGAGATGGAGGTGGGTTGCCAAACAGCTTGCAGGTGAGCAACAAATGTATGTTGGGTAAAGAAACTCAAACACAGTCTAGATAAGATTCCTCGTTAGGAAACATAGAAAGGTTTCTGATAAGCAATCATCCGATGCTGAGATCATGATGTGAGCTTGCCTTTAATGCTTTCGTGGACTAACATTCCGCCCAATTACTCAAAAACCATAACACATGAATCAGAAACATTATCACAGGGCAGCTTGAGTGTAAAGAAGTAAATTGAACAGTCTAAAAATATATATTAGCTATCAAACCCACGCTCTACAAAAGTATTTGTTGGGATTAACACAAGTAGTTGATACAGACCTTGCAGCCATGAGCAGAGATAATTCTCAGATCAGCAGGGATCCTGTCTCCTCCTTTCACCTCCACTAAATCTCCAAGCACCACCTCCTCAGCATTGATGTTCTTCTTCTCTCCATCACGGATAACCAGGGCTTGCTATAAAACCAAAGACTTAAGTTAAACATTATAAAACAATAACTACATTATAAAACATGTCAAAAAGACATGATGAATATTTCTTGCTTTTAATTCCCAGATGATTCAGATGAGTGATGGTAAAATGTATCATCATTGTTGTAATACCGATGACGAAACACTACTCCTTAGAGTTGTGCAACTAGTACTGTTGCTTATTGCCAAAGACTTTAGTTAAACATTATAAAACAATAACTACATTATAAAACATGTCAAAAAGACATGATGAATATTTCTTGTTTTTAATTCCCAGATGATTCAGATGAGTGATGGTAAAATGTATCATCATTGTTGTAATACTGATGACGAAACACTACTCCTTAGAGTTGTGCAACTAGTACTGTTGCTTGTTACCACTGGGAGGCTACAAAGCAATTTGAGACAAAAACAGTGTGTATAAATGGGCTGTTACATTAGCTTTTCTTTTTGTGTCTCACCTGTGGGACCAAGTTCTTGAAGGACTCCATGATCTTGGAGCTCTTGGCCTCTTGGTAGTAGGAGAAGCAACCGGTGATGATGACGACAGCAGAAAGCACAATACCTAGGTACAACTACATGAAGAGAGAAGAGAGACATAACCTTTGTAACTATTAATTCTTTAACTAATATGTCACAATCTATATAAAGAAACTATCATTACGTTATCATTTGTAGGTTCATCTTCTGAGGCAGCCTGGATACCATAAGCCAAGAAGCAGAGGATGGCACCAATCCACAGCAGCATGGAGAAACCACCAAACAGCTGGAAACAAGAGGAAATAACAATCAGGCTTTGCTGGTTGTACTGGTTTACAGTGACACAGACTTAATTTGCATTTCTACTATTTGAATATTCAAAAACAGGTTTATGGTTTGCAAGGGGAGGATGTTTGACTCTTACCTGTTTGCAGAACTTGACCCATTCAGGTGTCGTGGGGGGAGGTGTGAGGGCGTTGGGGCCATCTCGGGCCAGGATCTCTTTTGCTCTGGAGGAGGAAAGACCCTAAAAAGAAAAACAAAGATAAGAAGAAGCTGTGCAAACTATAATATAAAAAAATATTCATCTGTTCTCTAAATCTGTCTAAATCTTCATTTACTGGGTGAGAACCATA
Organism: Haplochromis burtoni; assembly: GCF_018398535.1. Lineage (NCBI taxonomy): Eukaryota > Metazoa > Chordata > Actinopteri > Cichliformes > Cichlidae > Haplochromis > Haplochromis burtoni. The sequence goes on along the minus strand of NW_024582428.1, from coordinate 273,527 downwards.
ATAAAGGACAAGAACAAGAACGGTTTTATTTGGTAAACAGGTTCACTCTATTCCACAAAGACATGGTGGATTAAGGTCTGGTTGACACAAAACAAAAGAAAACCCGAATGAGTGAAGAAAATTATCTCCCTAATCTTAAAATGAGAGCTTCCTCTGTTTTATGTGTGACTTGCAGTAAATGAAAACTCAACATACCAGTAGTAATAAAACCAAGACAGAGAAATATACCAGATGACCAAGTTGTATTTCTATTACTTCATGTGTGACTGAAAGTCTCTTTAAACAAATACCAAGATTAACAAGGAGCTTTTTTTCTGTCCTTGTTGGCAGGATCAATAAGTCTGGTGTTCTTGTGTGAATGAAGCCTTTGTTTTAGGGCAAACTCAGACAGATCAGATTTCAGGAGATAACCAGCGTCACTCAGGCATTTGGCCGTGGTGGAATTGTATTGGCTAGTGCAATTGGATTCTGTGTGTATGTAACCTTAGCTTGATGAGGAAAACATGAAGAACAACTATTGTGTAGGAGCTAGCTTTGCTTTCTTTGTACAGTGTGGCGTGCACTGATACCTTAAAGGGCTACTCTCTTTCCTCTTCCTAGAAATTTCTTGTGTCTTCTCTTGTTTGTGGGAACATGTAGCATCATTGTAACTTTCTAACAAAGTAGTCTTTGACCTGCTTGCAAATCATACTTATAGCCAAGACCATTACAGTACTTTTAAATAACAGGGACACTTTTTATTTCTATCCAGTGTTTTGAAAAGTCCCTTTTCACCTGCTTTTCATTGGGGGGAAGGAAGGAATGAGGCCAACACCTGTAAAACTAGGCTAAAAACCAAGAAATGAATTTCTTTGCTGCATGACTATCTGTGCCTCCACTTCTTTGCTCTTGGATAAACACTACACTGCTGGATAAGTACAAGAAAAAAGTGAAACTTTGTCCACGTCTTTAGTCCACTGTTTGACCTCAGCTTGGATTGTGAAATCTTCCCTTACCTCTGTCTTTATCAGCTGAAAGACTCACAAAAACAAAGACACACATACACACATCTGGAATGCTCACCCTGGTTAGGTCAGTTCCATATTTTCTGTGAAGTTCATCCAAGGTTAACTTGTGATCATCCTATGGAGAGAGAAGGAAAGAGGCTGAGAGACATTGCATAAGTGAGACATGAAGGCTGCCGTGAGCTCAGTGACGTTCGGATTGGCTCAAGCAATCAGTTTGCTGCGAGCAAACACTCCGTAAATCGATGTCACCCAACTGATAGACTGATGTTTGCTCTCAAAAGTTTGTGCTCATTTGTTTGACATTTCAGCAAAGCTCCCCAAGAACTCTATCTGACTCAGAGGCTAACTCACGTCATTATCAGTGACATCAAAGTGAATTTGGTGCAAGATTTTCATAATGATTTCTTGTAGTGTTTAACCATGAGTGTTTGTAAGCCACCAAACGTTTTAATCAAGCAATAATTCAGTTAATTTCAAATGCGATAGTGGCAGAAACTAAAGTAGCTCCGCAAATGAACCACCAGAGACGCATGTGTTCATCGATGCCTACATTGAGATTATCTCATGTCATTCGGATGAGCTGCAGTGATATCTAACTCCCACCTTTCATTGATTGGAAACTGAGAGACAACACAGTCATGCGATCAAGAGTGCACTAAAGCAATTTAATTTCCATTTCCAGACAAAAACGAACAAAAAAAATAAATTATTATTTACATAAATAAAGCAAGGATGTTGTTTTATAGCCACAAATTTATATGTTAATGGTTTTAAAGATAGCGGCAGATAATCTTCTGGGACTGCTGTGTCACATATCATGAGGTGACGTTGCCTAGCAACCACCTATCAATGGGCTAAGATGACCCATTTCTTTTTTTTCTTTTTTTTGGTGTTTATGCACCTACAGCAAACCAGCTCCAGCATCGCTATCACTTTAATTTTAAAACAATGCCATCTGATTTGTATCCACAAAACCTGGATGGTGTATTACGTGGGTTGTGACGTCATCACGTTGCCTAGCAACCGCCTACCAACAGACTAAAAATCATAGCACGTGTACTGTGGCATGGGCATGTGCTGGTGATACGAAAGTACAGGATCACTTTGATTGTTTAAAGTGTAAAAGCTCCAGTCGTTTACTGCCTGCACTGTGAAAAGCGTGTCAGAGTTGTAGTTGCAGGTAAATGATTGTCACTCGGCTTTCTGCTTTAATAGATTGCAGTATCTTTTTTGGTTAACCTTTATTTAACAGAAGGAGTACACATCAAGTTTCACTTACTGTGTGTTGGGTTGATCTGACTAGTTAAGTTTTTAATTAAAAAAGTTAATTAAACCACTTCTCTTTCTTCACTGTGCTTGATGACATTTCTCTGCACGCTTTCCTGTCACATGGGGAAAAAAATGGGGGTAACCGCATGGTTCAATCAGCATGGCCACCTTTTTGCATTACAATAAGCATGCAAAGTGCTCCATACCAAATGTGCCACAGATACTGTGCTTATATTACATGCTACAGGCTAGCTTTCATATTCTGGCTTATAAAGACCTACACCTTGGCCATCCACAAACTGCTGGGCCAGCTGAAGAAACAAACTCTATAACTCAGTAAGATCTATATTTAGGACTTTCTGTTAGACTTTGTCACAATTTATCAAACCACTAGCTGCGTTGTGTTATTGTGGGCCTGTTCCCTTTGTCTTTAGCTGGACTTTGATGCCTCGGTTAATTGTATGATGATGCAATAATCATTAACAGATTGCCAAATCCATGGGTTTCATAGAGAGTCACCTACAGTTTTACTACTGAGCTGATACATTAATCCAATACGTTATTAATATTTAACTAAAGTTCAAATCTGGGGATTATCAATCCAAGCTGCCCTTTGACAGTAAATCTTATTTTGAAATGCACATTCAATGGTGGCCTGACACATGAAAGACAATGCCTGCTTTTAATTGCAGGCCATGGGAGGTCATGGCACTTTGGTGATAGGGTTGCCATGGCATTGAGATGTCCTTCAGTGACAGCAGGACTTTGAGATGTAGTTAAGATGTACACGGGACAGTAATCATTCATGTGTGTGGAAGATGGGGCTTTTATTACCTAATAACCCTCAGTATTCTGTGACCTGCAGGATGACATTGGGAAGAAGGGACTGTCACTTGTGTCAAGACAAAATCACTGTAGAAGCATGTTCTGTCAAAAATTTTGTTTTTAACAAGTTACTTTGGAGCCATGTTGGATATCTGATATTACCTAACAATATCTATCTACATGTTTTCTTTGTGACCTTGTGAAAGTCATTGACCAGCAACATTTAAAAAACACCATTCTGCCAAATAATTGATGGTTCCTCATGACAGAAGTGACATTTCAACACAGATCGCTCGCTAATACTTGACTGGTGTTTGGAGATGTTGGTAAACTTGCCTATGTTTCAACTGACCTTGTCAAGGACAAGGACAAGGCTAAAATATTTTCTAGAGTATACATCTTAAATATACGTGAATATGTACATATATAGAAATAAACGAGTAACCAGTGACTTTACGTGGTAGTTTTAAAAACGCACTAGTTTTACCTGCTTCATCTGTTTTTGACTGATAACCAACAAAACTATGTTAATCCGAATGGAAGGAAAATTTGCCTGGAATTGAAATGCATAATATTAAGTGTCTGAGATAAATGTCGCGCTGAGTTGTCTCCAGTGGAGACGTGAGAAGAGAGATGAATGCCTCCATGTGTCGGATAAAAACCTAAACACTTGAAACTTTTAATAAAAGCATCCCTGGCTTCTAAAATACCAAAACGACCGTTTTAACTGGTCATCGGTGCTCTGCAGTTGACTTTGTCGTGAACTCACACCAAGTTCCTTGCTGACCTTGGGAAATGACCTAAGCAAGCTGCAGACTGTGACTGAGAAAAAGCTGACACCAGTGGAAAACATCTCAGTGTTCTGCTTTTTTCCCCCTCCCTCTCTCTCATCTGTCTACGCCAGGATGTTTAAAAACCTGTCTAAACTTTTAAGTGTGAAACTTCACAACTCCACCAGTCTCTACGTCATCAGAGTCCAGTGGGAAGAGTTGAAATTTTGAAGCCTAACAATAAAATAAATGCTGAGTGTTTGTGGAAGTTTATGCATTTGAAACATCCTGGCACTCCCACCCAGCACTGACGTGTTTGGTTGAGATCAGTCTTTATAGACATGGCTTGCAATTTAATTATAGCTGTGAGCTACACTATGCAAGCAGTCCCAATAATGTGTGACTGTACATGCAGCAGTGTAAGCACAGAGCTACGTCTCATGTGACCAGCCATGAGGCCAAAGCAGAGGTTTGTATCGCTGGCAGTGACTGAGTGTTAACATGAACTGAGTGAATTTTATAAAATGACTTGACTTTAACTAGTTTAGATGTCATTTTGTAGGCTTTAGTGTCACCATTTTATGCTTAAATCACATCAATCGAGCCCTCAAGTGGCAACTAATTACAGACTGGCTTTGCTCAAGCACTCTGTACTCACAAGGTCGACTTCTTTTTTCAGATCGTCCATATCCTTCTTGGCCTTGGCCTTCTTGTCTTTCTTGCCCCCATCTTCCGAGGTTGCCGCCAGTTTGTATTCATCTTTCCCTCTCTGCAGTGAAGGAAAGGGAAGCAAAGTTAGCCTCTGACAAAAAAAACAGAAAAAGCCTGAGGGAAGAAAGCCCTGGAGCTTCCGATTTTAAAAAGCGGGAAGCTATGTCAACTGTCCTGTTCAAACATATTGTGAAACTCCTGTAAATTATTATTAACACAAGTGAGAACTTTGAGTTCTGGAGTTCATAAACTTCCAAAAAGTTGTAAAGAAAGACGTAGTCTAAGTCAATGCAGGAGAATTTGGCACTCACATGCAAAGTTAAGCAACCTTAAGCAAACTTGTGACAGAGTTCCAACACTTACCCCAAGCCCCATGACTGCAGCACGAGTCAGAGAGTGGTCAGTCCAATTGCTTTTTAAAACTGAAACTTCCCACTCCGCCTCTGCCTCTCTCTCTCACGCTCACTCTCTTCCTCTTTTCAGTCGTCTTCCACTCTCCCCAGAGCAGAGAAGGTAGAGGCGGTTGCAGAAATACACCTTTATACCTGGAGGAATAAGAGGAGGGGCTTGCTGGGTGGGGGAAGGGAGCTAAAACTGGACAGGTAGCTTAGTTGGGGGAAGTTTACTTGCATTGGGAGGAGGCGTGCCTGAGAAAGGGTGGGCTAAATCTTACTCAACTTCTCATTTTTGTTCCCACTGTAGCCGGTCTTCTCCTTCCCTCTCCCTTCCAACTGTCCTAAAACCGTTTTTTGGCTTCTGTTTTTGATTAATTTCATCTGCAGTGTTATTCGTGCGAGGGCATTGTCTCAGGTTGTGTGTGCTTACCTCACACAGTGAAAGGCAAGATAGTGAGAGACACAGAGATAAAGCAACAGCTCCAAAGGTCAAAGTACAGCTTTGAAGGTGACTGATTGCCCAAAGCTTAAATAACAAAGACTGAAAGTAAAGTACCAAAAAAAGAAAAAAAAGTGAGAAGCTGACTAAAACTGACTGACTTTTATCTTGCGAGGGCGCGGGAGATAGAGGGAGAACAAAACTGCTACTCAAAACTACGATAGCATGTGGAATGCATAGGGAGTAAACCACTGAGCCTGAAGCTCAAAACAACGCCCCCCCTCCCCCTCTGAAAAAGAATCTAATTTGAAAGTGTTTTGAGATTAAAATTTTTAGCTATCTCTTGCAAAGTTGGCCAAAGTTGAATGGAAAAGTGTATTTTAATTGGTGCGGTCGATACACTTAACAGGATCCAAAAGGTTTGCAGCTGCCACTGGAATCCCCACCTCAGCATTCCTGAGGTTAGCAAAGTCTAAAGTAAAGCCATAAAGTTTTAACTGACAAGGTTTCAATGAATGATTAAGCAACATAATGTGCCTGCAATACTCCGTGCCCTTGAACAGAGCGACCACTGACTGCTGACTTCTTAACTGAATGACAGTCCCTGTGAAGCAAATGGACTGCCCAAAAGTTTTCAGCACTAGCGCTCAAAGAGCCACAGTGGAACTGAAGGACACCTGTGACCCCCAATGTCCCTTATGGAACCGACACGTGCCGTTAACGCAACTGAAACTTTAGCTGTGAGGATTAAGGGCTGTCCTTGATGGCTGACTGGTGGGGGTTGTTGGATGTGTTTGTAGTAAACTTACGGCTGTTTGTAGTCACTCAACTATTGCAGGGTGGGGGGTTAGCAACGGAGTGGGAGGGAGCTTGCAAAACACTAGGGGGCGTGGGGGCGGGTGGGGGACACATGGAAAATCTCAGAAATGAACATAAGGGCTTGTAATGAATGATTAGGCAACATGGTGGCCAAGAAACACTCTGTGCCCTTGAGCAGACAAAGTGATCTCTTGACTTGTTGTCAGACTGTTAAAAGCAACAGAAAACAGGCTAAAATGACCCTAAATGATGAGATAATCCCACGTTTACCAACAAGGAAAGCCTGGACAAAATTAACCACTATGCAAGCAGCGTCAGTGCACAGTATTTATGTTTTATTGAAAGCGCCACACATACATTAATATATTTTGACTATGACTTGTGGTGTTAGTGGTCTAACATCTCAAACATAGGTGTAGCATATGTGTAGCATAACATACTCCTGTGTCCCATGCATGGCGCTGGCTCAGTAGTATGTCTCTAGCTCCACCCAACCTAGAAACCAAAGGAGACGTAATTAGGAACATCGCACATCTCGCCTCACATGCACCAGGGTTGACAAACTGATGCGTTGAAAAAACAAAAGCCATGGTTTCAACAAGCTTGCACTCAATCCGTTAAGTTTGCTGGCAGCAATCAAAAGAAAAGAGACTCGACTTGTGGAAGGGGGGGCGGGGCTTTGAAGATATATGTTGCTGAACTTTGGCCGAATGCCACCATGGCTTTGGTGGCAATGCTATTAGAAGATGTATCCTACAGGGGCGGGAGAGGCTGTGTCATTTTGGTCTCACAGATGCTGATGAGATGACATCATCAGTGAGGCCATAAATAATCAGCCTGGGATGAAATGACTAAAAGGTTCACAAGACACTGAAATGACCCTGTAGCTCAAAAGCTATGAGTGGAGTTTCATGTAAATGTAAATGAGTAAAACTGTCCTAACATGTCTCATGTGTTAGTCTAAATGTTAACTAGTCGGACGTCCTAAAAAAATCCAAGTATTTCTGGTGGAAAGGCCAGCAACATAGTGTATTAGGTGGCGATTGTATGGGATTTGGCATATAGTAAATAATAAATTAAAAAGAGTAAATTAAATGAAATAAAAATCTGGAAAATGAAACACACATATTTTAATGCACTGTTGTCCCATTTATCCACCCGTGTGCATTGGGGTGAACGGCCACTTTTAGAAACATCAGCTTCACAGATGTGTGCCTTGCTTAAATATAATGTAACTATTACCTGTTATTAATTCCACCAACTTTGTTCTGGTCAGAGTATCATAATAAAAATCCTTGATGTGGGCAGTTTAATGCAGGAACAATTCCTATCAACTGTATGACTGTGCAGGAGAAAGAGTACATCTACTGATCACGGAGGGGCTTTTAACTGCAGCAGCTTGAGAGGACGTAAACATAAATGGTTCCCACCCCCTTCCACCCAACCAACAGCTGAGCTTTAATGCCAGCCAGCTGATGGGCTCCTTTGTTTCAGTGGATGTGGTTCAGTAGTATGAAAATAGTTCCCACATGAAACTGTGCAAAACAAGGTTTGTAGAGTTTTTGAGCAACCAGGCCCTGATTACAGGAAGGATACATCGGTGCCACTGGCACTACAAGGAGAATGTTATTTAGTTTCATGACATTTAAGAGAATGGAGACATTTCTACAGCCTATACTGTATCACCAAATCTGGGCACTACAGGCCCAAGTTAGATTTTGCAGTTAACTATTCCTTTAAGTAGCAGGCTTGTCAAAGCACTTGATCATTTCTCTTCAAATTTGGATGTACAGTAGATTTTAACGCAAAACAGCACATTTTGTGCTTCTGATTTCTCATTTGGGTAAAAAGGAGTTGCACGCTACTTCATTCAGATTAAAATGGAGAGACAAAACGGGGGTCCTGGGTGCCTCAGATAGTGGAAAAAATGTAACAGAGTTAGTGAAGCTCTTACCTCCTGGGTTTCGTCTGAGGATATATCTTCTGACTTCATCATAAAGGAAGATGACGAGGGAGTAAGGGAAGGCACAGAACCACCACAATGGCCTAAAGGTATGGATGGACAGTCAGGTTGAGTTACATGGCAAAAAAATCAAAACAAAACACAAGCACACTTGTCTTTTTTCTGTCAGGTTCAATAAAGGCACATGAAAAGCTTTTGGAGTGAGCATTAGGCTGCAGAGAACCGGCTATTAGAATGAATTCAGAAGCTGTTAAAGCAAAACGAGGCAGAGAAATCTGAGGACTCTGGGTCGAGGACATATCCTGCTGATGCGTTCATCTCTTTGAGACTGCTCTCTGGCGACTCTAACGAGGTTACTGAAAGACCACTAATGCAAAGCCCTGAAAACCAGCCCACAAAACTCTGGGATCTGTTTGTTATGTTTTTGTGCTTATTTCAGTGTCCTAGATCTAGTGCAGCTGTCTACATCTGAATATATCCACAGGTAAACAAAGAAATTAAAAAAATAAAAGAGCGTAAAATAATCAGAAATAGGGACAACAACACAGAATAAGAAACTGGGATTATTTAAACACCAGAAGACACCCAAAGAAACAGGGGAGTGGGTAAGTTAGGGAAGTAGCATGCGAACTTTTCAGCTAATGAGCCTAAAGTGTCTTCAATGCTTTCTATTGTTCTCTTTTGGGCAAAGAAACTCATTAGTAATAGCAGCTCTTGTGCTTCGCTCTGCCTCTGAAGAGGAAATTACCAGTGACACTAGATAATAGCCGTCTTATTTTCAACAAGAAGGTAAAGCAAGATGACACCACTGAATTAAACACAACAAGATCAACACTTTACCAGGGGATTGTCTTGTGTTCATGAATGTCATTGCATGAATAAAGGTGACAAAGAAGACGGCCACAAGAATAACATTGGAAGAGCAAAAGTGTGCTTTATGAATAATTATTGAATTCTAAGGGTGTTTTCCTGAATTTGTGGTATTACTGGATGAAAAAGAAGAGCACAAGCTTATCTGTGCGCTTGACTCACTTCATAGGGTACATTCTTAGGGCAACATCCATGCCCGGGCAGTATGACAGAAAGGCAGCCAGTGCAGTCTCCTCAACGAGCCCAAAGATAAGGATGCGGTTCCTGCAGGGAAAAAAAGTCAGAATCACCAAAACACTGGTGAATATTCTTAGATGTTCTAAAATCAAGCATCACAACATGGGAGGTCATTAAACTTTAAAGGTGCTCTTAGTTTTGATGTAAGTCCCGCCCTGAGATCTCTTGTGTCTCCACATATACGTACGTCATTCCTTGCTTCAAAATGGAGTTCCTCCTGGTCTTACAGATGATTAGATCAGCCCACTGGACGATTACAATGCTTGTGAAGAAAGCTGTGTGGCAGGTGAACTCTACAATCTTTCTGCGCTCATATGTCTAGTGCACAAAAAACAAAATGATAAGCTTAGAAAGCCTTTTCGAGCACTGAAACTCAAGTGAACAACACAATACAGCTGAATAATTCTCCCAGTTCAGAGTACATGTAGTAGCATTACTGTGACTGACCCATTCCTGTCCATAACTGTCTTCCAGGTCATTTAGATATTTGTCATCCCACAGCACTCTGAGTCCTATCAGGTCCATGGGGAGGAAACCATTTTCAGCCAGGATGACAAAATATGTGAAGAAGCCAGCTGTGGCCTGCATCATACCTAACAGGAGAAAAACAACAGGGAACTTCAGGAAATGCAGATTGTATTGATTTTTCTTTTTACATTCTGTAAGGTGCTTGAAAGTCCCCGACTACTTTTGATCACAAGGTGACTGCACAGGTCAGCTGATAGGAGGCAACCTTTCTGAAACCAGTAGTTCAGTCTGACTTGGGCTGACTGACGTCACTCTCAGTGGGATTGCTGAAGGTTTGCAAATAACTGCAGCAAGAGATATGTATTTGTAGTGGGGCGTGGTCTGCAATGCCTCTCCAGGATGGATGAACCTGTGTGGCAACTGCAACCACGCTTCGCCAGCTTAAAAGTCTGTGACTGTTTAATCTTGTAGTTGTTGTTGTTGTGGATGTGTGTGGTTGACAGCTGCAGAAATGCAGCCCATTGTGAGTGTACAGCAACTGTGTGTGTGAAAAGTGGTTGAATAAAGATGCTGAAAAGTGTAAGAATGTCGTTGGGTCTGCTGTGGTTATTTTACAGTGGTGCTGAAACCAAGGAGTGGAGTGGCATGGCAGACCCAGGACCGGGCCAGCCAGGGAAGGCGCTGGCCGGAATAGTGATCAAACTCACAGCCACACAACAAGAGCAGGCGGTGTTGTCATGCTTCTGGCGGGAAGAGCTGCAGGACAAGACCGAGCAGCATGTGGAGGTGATTAAGGCATGGCAGCTCGGATCTGGACCTGGCTGCCACTGCCGCCAGAGTGAAGGAGGTAGGGACTGTTCTGGCGTCCGTGCCAGGGCCGTGCCAGGGCGTGACCATCTAGGCTGCACCCATCCCCACTCCTAGAGTGGGAGCGTCGATGCCCGGCAGGGGCCTGCAGCCATCGGCCATTCGAGGGGGCGACCGTGGCTCAGGGGGTTAGGAAGTTCATCCAGTTCGATCCCCTCTGTCCTGGTCGTTGTGTCCTTGGGCAAGACACTACCGCCTACTGGTGTTGGCCAGAGGGGCCGATGGCGCGATATGGCAGCCTCACTTCTGTCAGTCTGTCCCAGGGCAGCTGTGGCTACAACTGTAGCTTGCCTTCACCAGTGTGTGAATGTGAGAGTGAATGAATAGTGGCATTGTAAAGCACTTTGGGTGCCTTGAAAAGTGCTATATAAATCCAATCCATTATTATTATTATTAATTCCCATCTATCAATAGCTCGCCCTTCATAATTGCAGACATTTTAGATAGACCATTCAAATGCAACTGATGTATATAAATAATGCACAAATTGGCAGAAGAGTTAGAATTAACTTTTTGAGGGTTTCTGGAAAATTATATGTCATATTGAAGGTGCAGAATTCTCAAATACTGCCACAAAAATATGGATACAGTATAGTTAAAGCTGAATAAATAAATGATGCCTTACCAATCTGTCCATAGGATATACTGATGAGCCTTTCATTCACTAGCTTGTCTGTTCTGGGGTTTCTGGGCTGTCTCTTCATGATGTCGCTCTCAGCTTTCTCATAAGCCAGGGAGATGGCAGGGACCTGCAAAACCACAAGTGAATAAATAAACACATGAACTTTCCACCCATATTTGAGTTCAGTTGAATCTCTCTATAGAACAGGATGAAGAGCCAAACAGCTCACCATGTCAGTTCCCAGATCAATACAGAGGATGGTGACGGTTCCCAGGGGCAGAGGGATGTTGGCGATGATGAAGAGGAGGAAGGGTGAGATCTCGGGGATGTTACTGGTCAGAGTGTAGGCGATGGACTTCTTCAAGTTGTCAAAGATCAGACGGCCTGAACAAAGTAATTTAGTAGATTCAGTGATGTTTTGTATTTTGTATTTCCAGATTTCTGCAGGTGTAGGTCTTGATATAGATCTTACCTTCTTCCACTCCAGTGACAATGGAGGCAAAGTTATCGTCCAGCAGGATCATGTCAGCAGCCTGTTTGGAGACATCAGATCCAGCAATGCCCATGGCAACACCGATGTCAGCTTTCTTCAGAGCTGGAGAGTCATTCACACCATCACCTGTCACGGCCACAATGGCTCCCTGGACAAGGAAGAACATGTTTTTACGAGTTCCAAACAAAACATTTGTCAAACTGTTTCTGTGAGAATCCCCCCCGATGCTCACCTGTCTCTGGCATCCTTCCACAATGATCAGTTTCTGTTGAGGGGAGGTCCTGGCAAATACAATTTCAGTGTGGTGCTTCAGCAAATCATCAAGGTGTTCTGGGGTCATGTCTTTAAGCTCACCACCATGGACAACACAGGCCTTAGCATCCCTGAAGAAATTACAAACACATTAGTATAACAGTAGGGTATCATCAGGAGATTACATCAGGACATTTCAAAAAGTAAATTATGTGAACTTTGATACTGTCAGCAAAAAAGTGTTCAATAACACTGTCACCTAATAAAATAATCAATCCTCAGTGCAGACAGTGAATCCCAACCTTTTGTTTTTAGCATTTATTTAATCCAACAGAATGTTATGTCATATTTTGTAAACAGAGGTTTTATATGAGTTTAAAAGAGCCTAACAATCCTAACCCTGCAAAAGCGCTAAGAAGGATAGTAATTTTAGTGTGCTTTAACGTGAGCACACACACACACACACTATAACTTGTTGATGAATAAAAAGCAAAGCCACCAGCTAAGCATCACACCAAGATTTAATAGATGTAAATTAATGGTAAAAGCCTTTTTGGCTGTGTAGCAGTCAGGACCTCTGAAAGACAGAGTTAATTTAATTTAGCAGTTTTTGCAATTTCAAGCAAACTTTAAAGCTGTATCATTAAAGAGAGAAACATTTTGAACAGTTCTCACTTGTGGTCAAGAAACTGTCAAAGCTACTTCAATAAATCTTTGAAAGAGAACTAACCTAGGGTTGACCTCTGAAACTGGAATATTTAAGCGGGCAGCAATGTCTTCAACAGTCTCATTGCCTTCTGAGATGATACCCACACCTTTAGCAATAGCCTTGGCTGTAATTGGATGGTCACCTGTGACCATGATGACCTGAGAAAGAAGAGAAAAAAAATGGAGCACTTTGTACAAACAAAAAAACAAACATCTGGTCATCCAAAAAGTTATCATACCTTGATTCCAGCACTCCTGCATTTACCAACAGCATCAGGCACAGCAGCACGAGGAGGGTCAATCATGGCCATGAGTCCGACGAAGCACAGGTTCTCAGTGGGGAAGTTCACTTCATCAGTATCAAAAGCAAATCCCTCTGGGAACTGGTCATCAGGCAGGTGACAGTGGCAGAAACCTGAATAAGACACAAAGAAAATGCTTGAAAGATTCCCCTTTGCTAACTAAAATTGAAATATACAGATAGCGAAGGAGGCTAGCTGTACCCAGTACTCTCTCTCCAAGACCTCCCAACTCAACATAGGCGTTATTGAAAGAGTCTTTCATCTCATCATCCAGAGCCTGCTCTTTGCCCTGAAGTAAAATGGAGGAACAGCGGTCCAAAATCCTCTCTGGAGCTCCTTTCATCACCAGCAGATGCTTGGTTTCCCCAGGTGTGCTGTTCTTATGGATGGAGAGCTGTGGGACAGCAGAGAGGCTGGATTTAAATGCAGGTTTAAGTGATTTACGTGAAGCAAAATTAAAAGAGCTTTACTCTAAACCGTTTGACAAGACTTTTTACTAGATTAATCAAAAACATTTAATAGATTCAGGTGAGGCAAGTTTTATTGCTAAAAATGCTGTTGTTAAAATTAGACTGGAATAAAATATAGACATGGCTTAGGGCCCTGAAAAGTAAGTTCATGCAATGTACTCTCACCACCCCTGGTTGAAACAAGTAGTATGATTGCAGAAGTGTAAAAGGATATTACAGTCATTTTGTTCTGATTTATAACTTCAGTAAATACTAGGGCTGTCAGCATTAATCACTTTGCAATGACGTTAACGGCAAAACTGCATTAACGTGGCGCTAACACGTTAATGGAGCTACCCACACTAACGCGTTGACGCCATCCAGCCCCACACAAAGGGTGATCCACATTAACCCGTTAATGGAGATAAGCCGCGTTAATGTGGTTTTGGCATTAACGTCATTTTAATGTGATTAACACTGACAGCCCTAGTAAATACTCAATAGTTTATCATCCAAATCTCTAGTTTAAGTGTTATTTAATTCAATGTGATATTTCTTTTGTAAATCAAGCCCTCATTTATAGTGAAATAGATAATGAAGTGCAAAGGGTAACTAGCCTGAGACTGACAGCTTAGCACTATATTAGTGTGCAGCATCCCCCCAGATCAAATCAAGTTTAAGGAAATCAAGATTGGGATTGCCTTAATTCTAAAGTTAAGACTTTGAAACAAGGCTTTCTGCAACTTTATAGTATGTGTTTTGTCTATAGATGTGCTTTTTTTGATTTAAACATTTAAGGGCTTTATCACACTGTGTGGATGGTATACCTGGTATTTGTTTGTGGAATTGAAGGGGATCTCAGCAATTTTGGAGTATTTTTCTCTCATTTCATTAACAGATCCACAGCACAGCTCAATACACTTTAGCAAGGCAGCTTCTGAGGCATCACCAGCCACATGTCTCTGTGGATTTAAGCAAAAAACAGGGTTAGTAAAATAGGTTTATCATCACATCCCATCCCTTCTTTATAACAACATATTGAAAATGAGAATTGATGTGTACACAACTGTATTTAGGTAATCTGTTGCTGAATTACATCAAAAATATGGCAATCACATGGTTGTGGATGTAATTTACTAAATTGGATAGATGATTATGGAGACCATGACTGAGACGAAGACTATTATACATCTGTATATTTAAAACAGACTTTAATTATCTTGAGTGGTTTCATAAAGATTTGTAGTGCTTTTTGGCTGCATTTGTATCTGGTTGAATCCCAAAAGTTTCAAGCCAAACGATAATACTTCAGGACTTCCCACATAGTCACTGATTCCCAGTATTCATTGGGTATACTATCAAACTCAGGAAAGAGGGGTAATAAGCATTGTCTTTGTGTACAACCAAGGGTATGAGAACTTGTTACATGGAAAACAAATGTTTCTGATTTGTTTCTTCAGATGCATTATTTGGATGGGAAATTATTTGGAGTCTTTGTTGATGTTCACGATGGATGAACTAGAGCAGTTTTACAGATGAAAATTTCTCACCTTCAGAATGGGAACGTTGCTCTGGTCAGCCAGGAAAACGGCACGGTTGCAGAGTCCGGCGATTCTGGACAGATTAGCCCAGGTGGCAGAGCTCCTGTCAAAAGAGGTACCGCTCTGGTTCTCAGTGGTGTCGGCCTCATGGATCTGGTTGTCAAACCACATGTGAGCCACGGTCATTCTGTTCTGGGTCAGGGTGCCGGTCTTGTCAGAACAGATGGTGGAGGTGGAGCCCAGAGTCTCGACAGCTTCCAAGTTCTTCACCAGGCAGTTCTTCTTGGCCATACGCTTAGCAGTCAGAGTCAGACACACCTACAGACAATTTAGGTTTTAAGAACCACAGTCTTTTTGTATCAATAAATATAAGGTATTTAAAAGGAATGCCATTAGACACCAAAACTCACAGTGACAGTAGCCAAAAGACCTTCTGGCACGTTGGCGACGATGATACCAATAAGGAAGATGACAGCCTCCAGCCAGTTATATCCAAGGATGAGAGAAAGGATGAAGAAAGTTACTCCCAAGAACACGGCCACTCCAGTGATGATGTGGATGAAATGCTCGATCTCAATGGCAATGGGAGTTTTTCCGCCCTCTAGACTGGAAGCCAGGGTGGCGATGCGGCCCATGACGGTATTATCACCAGTGTTGATGACGATTCCTCTGGCTGTGCCTGAAAAGAGAAGACAGACTGATTCCACTGACTTTTCATTTGGCTTTTGTTAGGTTTTGTATTGTTGATTGTCATTTATGCTTAGAAATATTTAACCATATATGCTTAGAGGTGTATAATCAATTGTGTAGTGATAGGATGTGTGATCTTTAACAGGCTACAAAGGCTTGGTGTGAATTCCACACTGGAATACACACCTACATCCTAGGAGCATGAGAGAGGTCGTACCTTGTTTTATTGTTTTATGGTAGGATAAACGTGGCTGTATCTGTTTTAGGCTAAGTGCCTTTTGTTACACACACACACACACACAGTATTCTTTGTTCAATTCAATTCAATTCAATTTTATTTATATAGCGCCAAATCACAACAAAAGTCGCTTCAAGGCGCTTCATTTGTTCACATGTATACCTATGTAAGATGTTATATGTTAATGACCCTATGCATATTCATGTAACCACAGTAAAAGGAGTGCTATGGGGAACCTGGCTGAGAGTCTGATGGAGGTCAAGTGGTGGGACGACACTTGGCTCCAGGCAGGTCTCCCTCATGCATGAGTAACAAGAAGAACTTCGTGTCTTGCTTGCTGTGTAATTATATTGTCTTCAACGTTCCAGCGAATAGGTTCAAGCTACAAACCTATCAGCTTTTACTTGAGATCATTAAGCTTATGTTTTCTCTTTAGACAGTAAATCAATTTTTGTGTCTGTACCTTCAACACAGTTGGTGGAGAAGAAAGTAATGTTCCTGGTTTCCAGTGGGTTTTCATGGGAGAATTCTGGAGATCGAGTCTGAGGCTCTGATTCACCAGTCAGGGAGGAGTTGTCCACCTGAGGAATGAAAAAAAAAGAAACAAACATGTTAACAGGGTCAGCAATAAGCTGTGATTGCTGACCAGTGGTGATGATCAGGTGATGCACAAGGGTGGAGGACTGAGGTTGATTTTGCCACTTCAAGAATGAAAAATTACTCAAAAACTATAACACATAAAATAAGATTTATATAAATAAAACCATAGCTGTCAAACCCCCACTCTAGAAAAATGTATGGTGTAATTAACACAAGTATTTGAGTTAAAGAACCTTGCAGCCGTGAGCAGAGACAACTCTGAGATCAGCAGGAATTCGATCTCCTCCTTTCACCTCCACTAAATCTCCGAGCACTACATCCTCAGCATTGATGCTCTTCTTCTCGCCATCACGGATAACCAGGGCTTGCTATAAAAATCAAAGATATTTTAGGAAATTTTAGGGAACACATCAAGCATACCTAGATATGTCAAAAGACACATGAATATGTATTTTCTTTCTTTTCCCATCAACAAAAAGTCAGATGAGTGATGGTAAAAATGCATCATCATTGTTGTAATACTGATGAAGAAACGCTACTCCTTAGAGTTGTGCAACTAGTACTGTTGGGTGTTACCGCCGGGAGGCTACCAAGCAAAATGATACAAAAACAGTGTGTATAAATGAACTGTTACATTAGCTTTTCTTTTTGTGTCTCACCTGTGGGACCAAGTTCTTGAAGGACTCCATGATCTTGGAGCTCTTGGCCTCTTGGTAGTAGGAGAAGCAACCGGTGATGATGACGACAGCAGAAAGCACAATACCTAGGTACAACTACATTAACAGAGAAGGCGCAGTTAGGTCATCTTTTGTGTTATACATTATTTATTTAACATCAGAGTTGGGGAGTAACGGAATACATGAACCGGCATTACGTATTTACAATACAAAATATGAGTAACTGTATTCCGTTATAGTTACAGTTAAAAAAAGTGGTATTCAGAATACAGTTACTTTGTTAACATAAATGGATTACACGGTGGTCTTTTTCTGTTTCATATGCTAGTCTATGCCCTCTTTATTTTTGGTAATTCCACGCCGGTGGAAACCCAAACAAAACATGCATTAAGAGGCTCTAATGCCTGTGTCTCAATCTTGCAGCCCATGTCACCCCTACTTGCGGCCCACATAATAGCATAAAGAAATATTTTTTAAATTATTAAAAAAATTATTTAATATGAAGGCAACAGGCAGTGTTACAGACATAGCCCTAAAGAATGTAGCCTCATGAGCAGTGTAGTCTGTGCTGCAGGGAGAATGGACTGCCATACCTGTTATGTGTCTGTGAGCGCAAGGAGGGAGAAAAAGAAGAGTGGAAAAGTACGAGTTGTCACCGACCAGAAACGGGAGTTGGAAGCATGTAACTATAATAATAACCACTGCAGCAAAAAAAGAGTACCTGACTAGCCCAGTTGTAAATTTTCTATTAAGACTTGACTGTACACCGTGTTCGTGTTTTCCTCCAAAACAATAAGTTCCGTTGGAGCAGCCTTTCAACGCCTCTCTCTCTCTCTCGCTAGCAAAGCTGACCGGAACAACAAAGTAAAGCTAATTTTTGGCTATGAGCCAGTCACAGAGCCCAATGTATTAGCCAGAGGTCCCTTTACTACGATTTGGAGCCGCGGACCTGTTTTATATAAGCACGGAATAGTTTTCAATACAAGACCGCTGCAAAAAGTGAAGCCTTACATAATGTCCACCCTACTGTTACTCATTTTATGTTAAGATTCAAAAATCTAGTTGATATTGGTATTGGTATGGCGGGTAACCAAGTAATAGTCATAAATCACAGAGCAATAGTACATACATGTAGTTGTAAAAAGCATGATAATATATTAAGTAATCCAAACTATTCAGAATACGTTATTCTCACTGAGTAACGTAACGGAATATGTTACAAAATACATTTTGGGGCATGTATTCTGTAATCTGTAGTGGAATACATTTTTAAAAGTGACCTTATCAACACTGTTTAACATACAACAATCTAGTTGAAGACGTTATTTTTACGTTATCATTTGCAGGTTCATCTTCTGAGGCAGCCTGGATACCATAAGCCAAGAAGCAGAGGATGGCACCAATCCACAGCAGCATGGAGAAACCACCAAACAGCTGGAAACAAGAGGAAATAACAATCAGGCTTTGCTGGTTGTACTGGTTTACAGTGACACAGACTTAATTTGCATTTCTACTATTTGGATATTCCACCACAGGTCCGGTTTGCAAGGGGAGGATGTTTGACTCTTACCTGTTTGCAGAACTTGACCCATTCAGGTGTCGTAGGAGGAGGTGTGAGGGCGTTGGGGCCATCTCGGGCCAGGATCTCTGTTGCTCTGGAGGAGGAGAGACCCTAAAAAGAACGATAAAGGTAAGAGGAAAGGTTAAGCTGTGTAAAACCTGATATGAAAATGTGTGATTCCAGTTTTTCCCTTGTTCCTAAAAAGTTTTTAATCTTTGCTGACTTAAGGACAAACATAATGAAGAAGAAGAACATTTCAGTTTAATACGTACAGCATTTAAATACAAAGAAATGGTGAATTAAGGCCTAATGGAAAACCAAGAAGAAAAAACAACCACAAGCCGAAATACCTCAGTAATCTTAAAATTACAGCTTCCTCTCCTTAAGAACAGACAACAAGAGAAATCCATGTTTATGGGAAATCAAGTCTTGTAATTAACAGTGGGCGCGAAGACTACCAAGTGATCAGGTTGTGTCTGTTTCTATGAAATCCTCTGAAGAAATACGGGGATTTTTTTTACTACTATTTTCTTTGTTGGCAGAGTCAATAAAGCCCGTTTCCCTATATGAGTGAAACTGTTCAGACAGGTCAGATTCCAGGAGATAATCAGCCTCAAGCAATCATTAGGTGGGTCCGTATTGGTGTGTGAAAGTGCATTCTGTGTGTTTATCTGTAGCTTGATGAAGATCACATGGAGCTACTATTGAATAGTATCCAAGTCTGCCTTTTGTAGTGTGGTATGTATTGACACTTTAAAGGTCCAGTTCACCATCTGTCTAACCTGTTAATGTAACTGCCTGTAACTTCACTTGAGTTGTTTAAAAAAAAAAAATCTTCTTCATTTCCACAAGTAATCTGGGACTATAAAGACAATGTATTTTGTTTGTGCCACATGTGGCATTAAAAAGAGTCAAGAAGCAAAGCCTGGGATAGGCTCCAGTCTCCTGACGACTGGTTAAACAGAAAAGAATGGATGGATGTTACTTTACAGAGACAATAATCCTCTACCAGCTTTTATTGGAATGAATGAAGGCAGGAAGCTAATTACAAGTAGGCTAAAGAAACAAATAGCTAAGTGCCACATAGCCCATGACTCAATCTCGGGCTCCTTCTGTCCATGTGTCAAAGTGTCGTTGGGCAAGTTACAGAATCCCAAGTTTACCCCCGATGTACCTATCAGAGTGCGAACATGTTGACATGTTAGATAAAAGTGCTTAGTAAAGATAGAAGCACTGTATTAATATGTGTGTGACTGGGTGAAAGCAGTTTGAATGCCCATATTAAGTAGAAAGGTGCTCGATAACAGTGTTTCCCAACCAATGATCAGGTGTGTCGTGGAATATTACCTGGTTCCACCTGATTAGTACTCTAAGCGTCCGGCGTGAGTAATGGGCAGAGCAATTACATTCTCTTCCACTAGAGGGCAGTACAACTACCTGCTCTAATTGAATGGGTTGTCAACTGCCAGTAAAACAGAAGAAGAAGAAGAAGAAGAAATTACATAATAGTCATGCTCTGAGTGAAAGAATGCAATGCGTAATAGCAACAGAAAAGTACTCAATCTGACCTGGGTCTTGGAGAAAATTCCAACCCAGACGACGCCCCTAGCATGAGTAGTGGTTATAAGAAAGCAAACTATACTGGGGACAAACTGAGCCAATTCCGCTATACCTGGTGTGCGGGGAAAAATGATCAATATGCTTTTTGTGACATTTTTGCTTGGTGGTGTGCTGTGTGATTTTTCTAATGTGATATATGTACCGTGGCTCCAGAAGGTTGGGAAACACTGCTATATAAGTACCAGTCCATTTGACAAAGTAAACTAAACTGTTGCCTGTCCTGAGTCATGTGCTTATAACTAGGGAAGGATTGATCCGATATACAGTATCTGTATCAGTCTGATCCTGATCTAAATTACTGGATATCGGGGAGAAAAAAAAAAGTAATCCGATCCATTAAATATCACAAAAACATCTCACAAAACTTGCAACATGGCGTAACCCACGTAGTGAAATAGCACATCGGAGCAGTATGCGTCACATGATAGAGTGACTGTTGTGTGCGAGACCTGTCAGGGGTCTGGAGTTCACACTAAAAGCATTTTGGAGCCTCGCTATGTGCTGCCAAACCAGGTGTACCAAGGTAGGTATCCCTGACAAAATTCGTACCTCTTGCGTTGCGAGCATTCGCTGGGCACGGAGTGCCGATCCAGTTTTTTCTGCCTCCATTACAGACAATTAGACGTGGAAGTAGTGATGTTTTAGTTTTGTGAAAAAGTGAAAAATGAGTGTTGTAACAGTACCATTCACTTTGAGGGTTACAACAGAAACATATATATTTATTGTTCTCATGTGGTATCGGATGGGATTATTTTAACAAATAAAGGACATTTTATCTGATAAATAGATGTAACTTTACTGTATAAAGAGCTAAAACCTTCAAAGTTTTAGGACTAGTTAGTCATTATAAGCATTTGTGAACTAAAAATGAAGAATGTGGGATACTCTTGGTCCATGATTTAGGCAGGGGGGGAACATATTGTGGCAGGATCAGCCTGATATTATTTGTATCCCACTATAACTTCACTGTATAAGGAGCTAACATCTCCAAAATTTCAGTATTTAGTCGTTATTAGAAGTGTTTGTGAGCTTCAAATCCAGAATGTGGGATAGTGTTTGGGATATGAGTGTCGTGAGAAGCCGTGTTTGCATTCATTTGCACTGCTTTCCACTCTGGATGTCTATTTATGTTAAGCTTTAAGTATAAAAGGGTCCATTCTTTTTTTCAGAACCAAAGAATTTTTGAAATCTGCATAAAATTGCATTTTAAATTAATTTTTGAATATTACTTTAAATACTTACATTTAAAGTTCTGCTAAAAGTTTAAATAAAAAGATTAGTATTGCTGAACTGCAAAATATTTTGGGTGTAATAGAATAGCTTTAGTGTTTTGTTTTTTACAGTTTTTAAAGTTAGCATGAACTTAAAAAAACAGTTTTATTGATTATAAAATAGACTGTATAGGATTCATATCGGTTTCTGCAGATATCCAAATTTATGATATCAGTATTGGTATCGGACATTAAATAGTGTTTTTGTGTCACCTCTACTTATAACCTCATGTTGGACTATGAAATCCTCCTTGACCTGTGGGATTATCTTCTAAAAAAACACACTTCTAAAAAACTAGACACCCACAAGCCCGTCTGAAGTGCTCACCCTGGTTAGGTCAGTTCCATATTTCCTGATAAGTTCTTCCAAGGTTAACCTGTGATCATCCTATTGAGAGTAGGAGAGGAAAAACAAAGAGATTGAGAAACATTGAGTAAAACAAGCCAAAATCCCACAGGCAGGCATGCATTTTATTACATGTGTTTTATTATGTGAATGTAGCAGCAGAAAATTGCTGTTTGCGCATGAAGGATGAGTTGATGTGATCTAAGGAACCACAGAATACAACAACAACAGAGCCTCTCACTCACTCAGCATTAAAAACCAATCTAGATAAACATGACTTAGAAGGTAATTATAGCTGACAGCATCTTAATAACATGGGAGTGTACGTCCAGCAATGTAAGCAGCAATCTTCATGAAATATGGCTCAGACACCTACATCTCATGAGACCAGCAATGAGGCCAAAGCAGAGGTTTGCCTCAGCCGTGACTGCATCATTGCTGTGGCCACTGGCAGCAATCGAGTGACTGTCATTAAAGTTCACGAACGTTTATTCAATGCCTTTTTCTTTCTGTGACACAGTCAAACTATTTATCAGTAGTTTTGTATGCTTAAAATTCTCACTTTTCTTACATGACATCAAGCCAGTCAAGTTACAGATGATCACAGAGCGGCTGCACGTGAGCTGAGTACTCACCAGGTCCACTTCTTTCTTCAGCTCATCCATGTCCTTCTTCTTTCTAGCCTTCTTGCTTTTCTGTCCTCCATTTTCTGACGTTGCTGCCAGCTTGTAGTTATCCTTTCCTTTCTGGAGAGAAGAAAGTGGCACAAAATGTGGCATTAATAAAACTGAACATATGTGGGGGAAATTGCCTTGAAGCTTCCTCTTCTGTTGTGCAAAAATAAGAGCAGAAAGTCAGGTCAGCTGTCCTGTTCAAACATGCTCTGACACCGGTGTTAATAACTGTTAGAAGAGCGAAATTCTTTAATCTTGATCCAGATAATCTTGGGTTTATAATGCTGCCAAAGCTGTAAAAATAAATTTAAGTTAGAAAAAGGAGAACTGACATTAACACGAAACGATAAATTGAGCCCTGTGAGATCTAGGTTATCTCTGATGGTGACTCCAAACCTAGCCCCAAGAATAACCTCATGATTTGGAAAAGACAAGAAGTATTTTTGTTTTATCTCAAAAGAAATTCTATTTCTTTATCAAAATAACCAAAATTTAGACTGAGCTCAAACCTGAAAAGAAATGCAGAACCTAATCTTAAGGTAAGTTTAAAGGCCAAAATCAGTGACAAAATTTCAGTACTTACTCCAAATCCCATGATTGTATTTCAAGTCTAACAGCAGTCAATCTTCCTGCCTTACAAGTCAAACTTCCCTCCTCCACTTCTCTCTCTCACACCTGCACTGTCTCTTTCACTCCCTTGTCTTCCACCCTCTCCAGAGCAGGGACGATGGGTGGCATCAGTTTGGCACACCTTTATACCTGACCTGGTGGAGCCGTGGCTGGGCAGGGCAGGACCATGTGGGGTTAAAGATCACTCAAACCCTATGTGTTGCACAAACTGCCTCCTGTCTTCCACTTGACTTTCACCCCTCATTCTGCCATTATGAAAACAATTTACATTTTCTTGCTCATTAATTTTACCTGAAGCGTTTATGTGTTTATGATGTCTCCACCCGCTTGAGGTTGAGAAACACTGGAGTGAATCCAGCTATGAAGGTGACTTATTTCCTCAAATCTTCATTAACAATGGCTGAAAGTAGGGACTTGATGCTTAAAATGGACTTTTATCTTGTGAGGGTGCAGGTGAAAGGAGAAGTAAACTGGTGCACATAGCACAGATACAATTTGGATTGCAATGGAAGTAATCCAGTGAGCCTGAAGCTTTCTGAACTTCCCTTATGAAAAAAAAAAAAGATCGTCCAATTCATTTCAAGGTTGCATTACTTTAAGAAAGGGCTGCTCTACAATGCCTTTTACTATGCTAAACCACCGTGTTTAACATAAAATGCTGAATGCCTTGGTTTGCTGCCTGCTACTCCCTTACATTAACTAAAGCCAAAAACCATTTGAGACTTTTTCTGCTTTCACACACTGTTGCATATCAACTCATAATAGCTGTAGCTCACCGCAGTACAGTCAAACCCAGGATAGGATATTGGTTTGTGGTGTAGTGATCTGAAAGTCATCGGGATGCTAATGAACAAAATGTGCCCGTCATGTCAACACCCAGAGATACCTTTGTCTCAACGACATATGATCACACCTTCTATCCAAAAACACGAGCACACACATTGGAAATTAGTGTTTAGACTTTCATTTGCAGAGTTTGTACATGTGGATGCTTGAGTCTTTGGGATGTTCACCCCCCACACGGAAATTATGCAATTCTTGCATCAATAAAACCAAAACAGTGAACCATGATTGAGCCTAAGTGGCTCCCTCAGAGATTTTATGGAGATAATGTAGGTTTTAGCTCTGCAATTAAGGCATTATAGGCTCTTGTATAACCCTAAACAATCCTCTGTCATACACAAACAACATGGGAGCTGAAAATGTAAAACATGGCCTTTAGAACGTTACTGTACTACCAACTACATGAGAGTTAACATGAATATTATTAGGGGAAACACCAGCAGCAGAGGCACGGGGTCCAAGCAATTTAAAAGACACTGAAGTGCTAGATTTTAAAAAAAGCAGCAATGTGAACAGCTGTACTTATGCTTAAGAAAAGTGATTAAAACGGAAGCCAACTTTGCAAAATATACAGTACAATGGGTATAAAGCATTCATGATGCAGATTCACATAACTGTAAAGACACATGTCCAGAAATTTAAAAAAGTGTGTGCAAAAATGTACATGCAAATGCATAAATATAACCTCTTAAAGTGTTGTAGAGAAACAGGTCAACGTACAGAACTGTGTAAACGTGTTGAGCCACCATTCATTTCTTTATATTTTACTTCCAAGCAGCCAGGCTTGCTTGCTGGAGGTCTTTCAAAATTTGTCTTTGGAGAGTTTTTCCCTCATTTTGAAACCAGTGAGAAAAGGCCTAAGTATGCCACATTCCACAAGAACTGGAAAATCAGTGGGAATATGTCTGATGGAGTGATGAATCCAAATTTCACATTTTTAGTTCAGACTGGAGACAGGTTCAACAGTGAGTGTCTACAGTCTATGAACAATGGTGGAGGCTCTGTCATGGTTTGGGCTGTATTTCAGTCAGTGATGTTGGAGATCTTGATAAAGCTAAAGAATTATGAACACAGAAAAGTACCATCAGGCTTTCATTCGCCATGCAATACCACCATCTGGAAAGGATTTGATTGGCAATGGCATAATTTTTCAGAATGACAATGGCCTCTGGAATACTTCCCTAAATTTTTATGTAATGTAACATTTCAATGTAACGATTAATGTAACTATTCAGGATTTGTGAATAGGAGAGCCAAGAATTTAGACTGGCCATTCCAGATTCCTACCATCACCTGGATGTATTGGCTTAAAGCATCACAATCAGCAGAAATGAGCTTCCTCCAAAGGGTAACTGGGCTTAGGCTAGTGTGAGGAGGTAATCCAGGAGGGGCTCAGAGCAGAGCTGCTGTTTCCCCACATTCGAAAGAGCCAACTGAGGTGGTTTGGTGATCTGACTGCAATCCATCCTGAACTTCTCCTAGTGAGGTGTGAAGTGTCTACCCAGGAGAGCACCAGGGAAGACCCAGGACTTACTGGAGAGATTATATCTCTCAAATGGCGTTGGAATACTTCCTTCAAAAGATGCTTGCCATCAAGCAAGCATTCAGGAGTGTGCATTTAAAGAATTTCTTATGTCAGAGGGATTCAACACTGGGCTTGAATACACACTAAAATCTACCCTTGAAAATATAGCAAAAGGGTCTCAAAGTTCCCTAAACTGAGACTAAACCTGGATATGCAACATGTAAATGAGTGCGCTATAAAGTCCTGACTGGGGCAAGAAAGTTAACATTAAGCCGTCTATAGTAGTGCCAACATACTGACTGCCTACATGGACTATCCATCCATTCGCTTATCCTTTTCAGGGTCACGGGGGGCGCTGGAGCCTATCCCAGCTGTCATGGGGCGAGAGGCGGGGTACACCCTGGACAGGTCGCCAGTCTGTCGCAGGGCCAGACAACCATTCGCACCTAGTGACAATTTGGATTATCCAATTAACCTATCCCCACAAGCTGCATGTCTTTGGACGGTGGGAGGAAGCCGGAGTAACCAGAGGGAACCCACGCAAACACGGGGAGAACATGCAAACTCCACACAGAAAGACCCCGGCCTGATGTTGGAATTGAACTCAGGACCTTCTTGCTGTGCGGCAACAGTGCTAACCACCATGCCACCGTGCTGCCACCTGCAAGGACTATAAAACTTAATTTCAGAATAACTTATCATGGCAAAAGGACACTCAAGTGCAGTACACGTACAGACCAGTGATTCTTAAGATTTTGATTTTAGTGCTTTGTCCTCCTCATAGCCACTCCTGCAGCGAGGGTGACAGTCAAACCCATGTTGACATGTGAGAACATTTGCCTTGCTGTCATTTCTACTCCTCCGGAGATGCCTGACAAATATACATACATCTGTTCTTTACTTGAGAAGCTATCATATGATTACAGCCAAAATGTGTGACTTGTTTGCTACATCTTATTCCTATTGTAGGCTTCTTCAAGGTTTCTTCAGGACCCCTTCCCCCCGCCCAAGGTCTTGTACAAGACAGCACAAAGCCTACAGATACTTGGAATCAAAAATATCCATTAAATAAATGTGACTTTGTGCAGTTTATTTTTAATTTGATATAAAACATTCACTTGAGGAGTGATGAGAAAAAAGGCACAGACATGTAAAATGCAACCACAGTTGAACCAAATTACAGCCACGGGATAAGAACAGCATGTTTCCCACCCCACTGAGACAGTAAATCCTCGTGCTGTAACAGCACATATCATCATGTATATTTGTTCATCTACAACATGCTCGCAGTCAAATTAACTCTCTATGCATCAAAGGTTAAGGCCTTTAACCTAGCAAAGCCATAGCAAAATTCATGAGATACTTAAACTCTGTGGGAATCTGTATTATCTCATGATGATTAAGATGGGGGCAGACCACCAACTGTATATAAAATATGGACATAACCAACGTGAGCAATCACAAGTTTGTGAAAAACGCAGTTGACAACTGAAAAATTTTGGATCATAGGTCCGACAACGCTGTTAAAAGCTAATGTTGACATGCTTATTTTAGACCAAAGAAAAGCTGTATATTAATTTTATTTATTTATATGTAGTAATGTTTCTTCTGCACAGTCAGGGATTTTAACGTGTGAATATATGGTTACTCATGTGGATACCCAACAAAATGCAGTTTTTGATTGCTTGAGTTAGTCAATTTTTTTAGATCGTCCTTAGAGTATCATGGTCTTATATTAAGTATTATTTTGAAAGATTATTTAGACTTTTAAATATTTTTTGAATCAGAATTATTACTTTCAGTTATTTTAAAATAAATATAGTTTTTTATTAATTTTTTAAAAAATATTTACATTTTTTTAATGATTTTTTTATAATGCAAATTTTGATTGGCAAATATCTTTCCTTACCTGGTTATGTTTTTCAGGGCAAAAATAATAATGACATGACAGATTTTCTCTGAGCTTAAGGCTGTTAAAACATGTAATGTGTGCAGAAACGTCTCCCTGCAGTGTACCCAAATATGAAAACACTGACTAGTAATGCCTTCAATTCCCAAGGGAAAAAAAAGTGATAGCATCAGTATTATCGGCAATGCTTTGTCTTTCCCAACCGTCGTTCCCAAGCTGTGGGGCAGTACAAAGAGGATGTGACATGGATGACCAGGTGAAAAACGATTTAAAATGAAATTAAATGCATCAGATTGTTTTAGGTAAGATAATTAAGAGTTTGCTGATGCTATTGCACCGACTTTTATTTTTTAAGGTAAAGACTGTAAAATAATAAAAGAGATATAATAAAGAAAATAGATAGAAAACATGAACAATCACACAACACCAATGAGCAAGCACGCAAAAGTGGGAAGGAAAAACTCCCTTTTAACAGGAAGAAACCTCTGGGTCAGGGACAGGCAGCCATCTGCCACGGCCTGTTGAGGGAGACAGGAAAAAAAGACACACTGTGGAAATGACACAAATACTATCATAAAAACATTCAGGCCTAAACAGAGCAACCACAATATACATCACCAAGACCCAATCAAGCTGCTACCAATACCATTGAAAAATAAGAACTTTACACTGAATGTGAGAAAAGCTAAATTATTTCTTGCTGAAGAAATGAGCTGGAAGTGACAGCCGAGTCTCACTCATGCCATAACTCAGTACTTCAGAGCACCGCCACCAAAGCACACATTGCACCTAAAGGAGTCTTGACCAAACAGAAATAACTGACACCCCAGAGATAAGAACTGGCTGTACCTTTATAACAATATTATAAAATTGTAATGAGCTTTTAACATGAACTTCAAAGACAAGTAAAGATACTAAAAAGCCCAGCTGGATTACAGATTTCAGTACATTATACCAATGGTTCCCAGAAGGTAGGGTGGGAACACTGTATTGGGACAGCCAGGTGAATAATGTTGTTAGGTTTAGGTTAGGTTGTAATAACACAGTTTTTATGATTTTGTCTCTGTACATGACATCAAGGTGGACTGCAAATAACACAATCAACATGCGACTAAAGTGCAGGCTTTCAGCTTTAATTCAAGGGTTTTAACCAAACTATTTCAGAGCCCTAAAAGTAATTTCACAAACTATTTTCATAAATATAAGAATTGTTTTTATTCCCTTGCTGCCAACAAACATCATGGTTCCTCTCTTGAGATGCTGTACAGTCACCCACAGTTGCTGCTTGTTTGCCGGTCTTGCTGCATTTAGTTTTGTTTAAAGGAACTGAAAAGCAGCTGTGTTGAGTTCAGATCAGGTGACTGAGTTGCCCATTGAACAATATCCCCTTTCTTTGCCCTCAGAAAACATTGGGTTGCTTTTGCAGTATGATTTGGGTCATCATCGATTTGCAGAAAGTATAGATTGCATGTCATATCATTTATCAGCGCTGTGCACCTTGTTGTAAACCTTGACAAACCTGTAGACCCTGACAGTGATACTTTGTCAGATGTTGTGAAGTTGTTTTTCTTCACCATGGAAATACTTCTGTGATCATCCACTTCCTAGACTTCTTCTGTGGTCTTTAAGGCCTTTTGATGTTGCAGAAGGTTGAATTTGGCCACTTTCACTTCCGCTTACATCACTTTGGAGTGAAGAGCTACCAAATGCAATTTCAACGCTTGGAATCAACTCCAACTCTTTTATCTGTAGCCACTAATCAGAAGGTCGGTGGTTCGATCCCAGGCTACCTCCTGGCTGCATGCCAAATATCCTTGGGCAAGATACTAACCCCAAGTTTGCCTACTGGTGGTGGTCAGAGGGCCCGGTGGCGCCAGTGTCCGGCAGCCTCGCCTCTGTCAGTGCGCCCCAGGGCAGCTGTGGCTACAATGTAGCTTGCCATCACCAGTGTGTGAATGTGTGTGTGCATAGGTGAATGACTGAATGTAGTGTAAAGCGCTTTGGGGTCCTTAGGGACTGAGTAAAGCGCTATACAAATGCAGGCCATTTACCATCTGTATAACTGGTTCTGGAATAGGCAATAAGTCTCACCTGGTCATGAAACTTCTTATTAGCCAGTTGACTAGTAAAGAAACCATGTCTGTAATTCATAAACAGTTAATGCAAGTTAGATATTTTGAATTAAAGCTGAAAGTCTGCACTTTATTAACATTGTGATTGCTTGAATTAAAATCCACTGGGGTGGTACACCGAGTCAAAATGAAAAGTATTGAGTAAAAGTAAGTTGAATTTAAATATTAGTTTTACTTTGCCAGCATTTAAGAGAAAACTTCTTAATGTTAAGACAGCCTGACATACTCCCAGTAGGACTTAATAACTCCTAAAAGAGACTTCACACACATACTCAAAATTTCCATCTTAGGTGTTTGTCTAAAGCTTGAAAAAGGAGGACTGTAATTTATTCTTGGTGTTTAGAATTTAGCTCAGCATGTGCATTTTTAGGTTTCAGTTTTAGCAGTAATTTTGGGTTGCTTTTGATCAAACAGACACAGAATGGCCAATTTTCACAGAAAAAATGAAAATTTAAGTACGGAACAGAAACATGCTATATAGCCTCAGACATAAATGTTTCTTTGCAGAGAGTAATTCCAGATGAAGAAGTCAGAGACTCTGTGGACACGCTGGGATATCTGTGCCAAGGTCAACAAAAGAGAAAACAGACTCTTGTTGAGGCTGCCATGAATGAAAGGAACAAAAACAAAAAACAACTTTTTGTCTCTCTTGGTTTCCACTTCTTCTCCTCTCATACAAATATATAAAAAAAAAACAAATGAGGTCAGAAAAAAATATATGGATATGAAGCTAAATGCTGCATATTTGTTTTCTGTCATCAAACAGAGGACTACTGTTATAAAAAAAAAAACAACCTTTGCCCTAAATTAGTTGTACTAAATATGATTTTGTTTAAATTAGAAGCCTGCCATTTTAGCAAACTAATAAGTACTCAAAACTGGACTGTACTTGGTCCCATCACCTTAATAATTTTTTTAGTCTTTATCAGAACGTTAAAAAACAAATAAACAGTCAAAGTAGTTTTCTTAATCTTTTTTTAATCCCATCACTTTAGTTGGCAACATTTTACTTTTTAAATATTTTTGTCCATGCATCACAGCTCCCATTCATATGTTAAACACTACTATTTATAAGGTGCTCCTCTGTGAATAGTTTACCTGGTAAGTAGTAAATAAATAACTAGAGTTTTTTCTAGTAAGTCTTTCATCTCTAACTGCAGCTGGTAGTCTTTGGTCTACTTGACATTTTCAGTTAATTTATTGGATCAGTTCTCTACCTCCTACAGGTTCTTGTTGGAGTCCCTCAGCAGAACTAGTGCCTCCAGAAGAACACCACAAAAAGGATTATTGCTGCCAGATATAGTCCAAGATGGTGTTGAAGTTTGTCAGACCACATTTGTCACCAATATCAAAGAATGACATAACATCAACATGACTGGCAAAGAAGCCAGTAGGACAAAAACAAGATGGAAAGAAATGAATCAAGTTGATTATATGAATGAGGGGATTTTCTGATAATAAACTGATTGAGGATGGTGTAAACCAGACTCTCAAATATGTAGATGTATCACTGTAAAAGTGAAACATTTTCATCAATGAAGATACAGAGGTTTAAAACAAGGTGTAAAACCTGGGGCAAATGCTAGACCAAGGAGCCTAGGAATGGCTTATACAGAAAACCCTAAACCTCTAAAAGAGCCAGAAGGGGGAAAAAGATGCTTGGACAGATGAAACCAAGATAAAGAATGAGGGAAAGAGAAAAATATAGAAAAGCAGAGAACAACACCAGATCAAGAAGCATATCACATCATCTATCAAACATGGTGGAAGCAATGTTATGGGATGTGTTGATGATGTGACTTCTGATGGATGCATATTCTTCAATGGTTAAGTCAGTCACCTGAATGAGGAAATTCAAAAACCAGGTCAAATTGTGTATGAATGGAGAAGATAAGGCATAAAACAGAGGGCGTCCACAGCAGTTTCTACACCCAACCATTTACCAGAAGCTTGGTTCCTTGCAGGCCAAGAGAGATGAAAGAATTTCTGAAATCTGTTTGCACCACAACAAAATGCTTGTGTAATTAGTAAACATTCAAATCAGCTGCAGTGTCAGCTAGAAATAGGCCAGCTGACAGATCAAAGTGTAATCAAACTAGGCTACGGCAACGCACATGGCATCCTCTCTGACATGAAGAAAATCCTAAGTGGTTCGGTTTAGCTGCTTTACAAGCTGCCAGATCGTATTCCTGGTACGAGTGGACGTCAGTGGAGAGTAAATTGGATTTGGATTCTCGTCAGTTTCACCCAGGGAGATGATGACAGGGATCATGTAATCTCTGAGAGATCTATGTGTCGTTCATTCAGACCACACAGGCGCACGCACATAGACCCTGCACATCCATTTAATCTGGTTGAGGATTACCCGCTGCAATTAAAGGAATGAAAAAAGGAAGATGGAGGGAGAAAGAGACAGACAGGGTGAGGGATGCATTTTTCTAATTCAGGTTATTGCTATTATTGTATGGCTAAGGTCACTGTCAAAGCTGCAAACAGGCAGTTGAAACTGAACCATGTTGGTACAGAAGTAAATAGGGAATCAATACTTGTCTTAATGATTCTGACAGATTTTTTTCCTTCATGTGTGTTTTCCTAAAGCTTGTGTTAATATTCTTCACAACTTCATACTCATCAAAGTCACAAATACAAATCCTTTAGCACATCAGATGAAGATTAAGGGTTTATTTGACACATTCCTTCATGTGCTTATAATGAGCTTGATGCTGAAACACATCCCATCTCTGATCTGAGGCCAATCCAGCACTATCAGACATGGATTGGCCTCCCCAGAACTTGGACTTAAACATTATCGAAGCAGTGTGGGATCATGTTGACAGAGAACAGAACAAAAGGCAGAAACATCCAGAGAAGAGATTTGAATGTCCTTCAAGAAGCCTGGAGAACTATTCCTGAAGACTACTTAAAGAAATGACAGGAAAGCTGCCTAAGAGAGTTCAGACTGTGTTGAAGAACAAAGGTGGTAACCCAAATATTGACTTTCAAGCTTGTGGAATTGTATAAACTATTAAATACTGTATTTTCACGTGCACTGGCACATGTTTTAATACATTTCTGCACTAATTTTCCATTTTGTAAGAACTCACACCAAAAATTAGATATTTAATTTGGGGTTGATCACAACTGATGACAGAATGTAAAATATCTAATGTACAAATGATTTGAATCTTTTAAAATGTAACCACTGAACAAATAAAATAGAAATTAAAAGCTATGTAAGACTTCTCTTTTCAGCACTGGATGTGACGTTATAGTTTTACATTTCCCAGCACTGTGCACTGTAGTATAGTGGCACAAGGAACTAGTGAGAGAATAAAGGAAGAAAGAGTCACTGTAGGCACTTTCAGCCTGGCTGATCCAAAATCCTGGCAACAGCAACAAAGAGCTACTGTCTGAGCTCACTCTTTCTCACACATTCATGCACACATACTGCAATGTGCAAACCCCAGTGTGGACGCAAGCTAGTTTGCTAACAGACACATACCAAAATGACCACCACATGCAAGTAATGTGCTAGTGATTTTCTTCTCACCACAAGTCTTATGGGTTTTCTGGATGATTTCCTAAAGACTGAAAGACTTCTAAATTCAGGCCTTTTTTTGACAGTTTGGTTAGGTTTGGGTCAACATGGTAACATGGGTTAAAATAGATCCTTTACATAATCTGAGGACACCTATCTGTCTGAAAGCACTGAACGTCTCTTTGGCAAGCTTTGCCCACGTGCCTGCACTTGCAGCTCTAGCTCAACACTTGTCATCTACTGACAAAAAATAACACCTGGAGTTGTGACACTGATGCATCCTGCAGGTAAAGTATTATATAACTGTTGCATCATGGCAGTCCTTAGGTCTTTCAGTCTGTGGTAGCAACATCAGTCCAATGGCTCCTGGACTCAACCTTCTATTTTGGTCATGACTGGAATATTTAAATTCCAGTCATGACCAAAGTCATGGTGTACAAATAAAATTAAAAAAAAAAAGGTAAATGGCCTGTATTGATATAGCGCTTTACTAGTCCCTAAGGACCCCAAAGCGCTTTACACATCCAGTCATCCACCCATTCACACACACATTCACACTAATTCAAATCAGTTTTATTTGTACACCACAACAGCAATCACCTTAAGGCTTAAGGGTTTTTTTTAGTACTTGTTTTGGTCACCATGAAATGTGGCTCTCTACGTCACATCAAGAACCATCATCAGGTAAACCTGCCAATATGTGTGAAAACAAACAAATACGAGCCAATCTCTGTTGTTCTTTGTGTTTAGCAAATTTTAAGCTTTTTGAACACCGCAAACAAGCAAATGTCAGCAAGTGATGATTGTTATTGTGAGCACGTAGACATGTAGGCATGCTGACGTAAATATTTAGCTCAAAGCACCGCTTTTCCAGCGTTTCACCTTCTGCTGCAGAGGGACTAGCACATTTTTCATTACTTTAGTTTGTGTGTTTTAAGGTCTCCCACAATATCTCTGTGGCACCTCTGTCAAAAACTGCTTTTAAAGGTTTGTTTTAAATGCATTGTAGTTAAACGAAGACAGTACATTAGGAATATAAAGTCAAGACTGAGTATTTAATTTAATATATGTGTTATTACAGAATAGCAACATTGCAAATTGTTCAATTAAATTTTTTTCAATTAAATTTTATTTATACAGCTCCAAATCACAACGGCAGTCGCCTCAAGGTGCTTTATATTGTAAGTTAGACCCTACAATAATACTACAGAGAAAACCCCAACAATCATATGACCCCTTATGAGCTAGGGATTTGGTGACAGTGGGAAGGAAAAATTTCCTTTTAAGTGGAAGAACCCTCCAGCAGAACCAAACCAGGCATTTGTTTAAAAGACACAAATTGTGCTCTGCTTTACTAGACAACCACCCAAAGTCAAGTTTATGCCATTGCTGCCCTAAATTAACAGTACTGGTAATTACCAAAATGGAGAAGTCCGGTGTTTCGGCTCAAATTTGGGTATAAAAATGTGAATTCACTTTTTTGTTTGACCAAAACAAAACAAAACAAAAAAACCATAGCAGAATTTCAAAAAGTTGCATCCTGACACCATGGTCTGTTTTTCTCAGCTGTGATGTTTCAGTCATACACAATTCAATCATAGAGTCAATATGCAGTCTGTTTGGGAGTCAAACTAAGGTCAAAAGATCAGGAGATTGGTTTCAGTGAATGTGTTTAAGAAAGACCATCAAATGCTGTTGCTTAACTGTCTGAGCAAATCTTGTGTTTGTCTCAAGAGACTGTTATCAAAAAATAAACATCCAGGGCGCAGGCCTTCAGCCACCTACCTCTGCTGATTTCAGATATAGCTCTAAGTTGTCATTATGCCTTTCCATGGTTGTAAACATGCACCTACTCACTAATTATGGCTGCAGCTACCAAATTAAAATGACATAATTGTTGTCTTAAAACCAAGATTTTGTTTGTGCCAGTTTTGCTATGACAAAGGTTTTGCCCGAAGCAGAAAATGGCTACGCACTGTTGTATGTGTTCAAAGGCATCTCACTTGCAACATATTCGAGACTAAATACATATTAGGTAAAAGATATGTCAAAGTCCTGAACTGGGATGATCACAAAAAGTACAAACTGTGAAAAAGCACATGTTGGAATGCATAACATAGCACTGAGTCATTGCTATCAGCTTCCTTTCAAAAGTCATGCAGCGTTTGTTTCAGCTGTGTGGCAGTGTTTGTTGAGAAAGCTTTAAAAAAAAAAAAAGGAGATTCTTGTAACTGCCTTCCACAGAAAAACTGCCTTCACTTCCCTGAATGACTCGGTCAGTGGTCACCGTTATGTCTGACATGAAAAGAAAAGTTAGTTTCCTGGTTAGCATGGTGGTATGGAGCTAAACACTGTTATCTCATGGCAGGAAGATTCTGGGGTTGAACCTTCAGGTCAGTTTGTGGTTTTCTGTGTGATGCACGTTCTCCCCAGGTATTCTGGTTTTCATCACAAAGACATGCATGTAGGGTTAACTGGTGATTCTAAATTAGCAACAGGTTGCTGGTGTGTACCCTAATCTCAAATACAGGGAGTGCAGAATTATTAGGCAAATGAGTATTTTGTCCACATCATCCTCTTCATACATGTTGTCTTACTCCAAGCTGTATAGGCTCGAAAGCCTATTACCAATTAAGCATATTAGGTGATGTGCA
>NW_024582428.1:233878-236322 GCF_018398535.1 Haplochromis burtoni | reverse complement strand
TAATGAGTTTTTTGGGTTCATTGAGAACATGGTTGTTGTTCAATAATAAAATTATTCCTCAAAAATACAACTTGCCTAATAATTCTGCACTCCCTGTATGTATTTCAGTTTCTTCTATTTTCTTGAAATTTGTTACAATCACTGCACCCACACACAGCGGTGTTTTTCCTGTTATTCTTGAGGTTGATGGAAATATTATTTTCTACAATGTAATAAGCAGTGGGCATGAAACTGGCAGACCTGTAGTGCATGAGTTAATAATGAGTAAATCCCCTCTAATCTAGGTGGTGGATTAGGGCTGATTACCCCTAAAGTGAAATGCTCAGTTTTCCAAACAATGGATTTAACCATATATTCCTGGAACGTTTTTCACTGGAAATCTAGAGTGAATTTATTTATTTATTTATTGGTCTTTAATCAAAGTTAAGGCAAAAAAAAAAAAAAGGTTACTGAGCCTGTATAGAAACTTGCAATAGAAAAGACATTTAAATGAAAGAGAAACATATTGAATGTTTGAACTGAGACATTTTCTTATTTCATGAGAAGTATTGTTTCATCTAAAAACGTGATGGCATCAACACATCTCAATATGTTGGTAGAAGGACAAAGTAGAGGGGCGTAAACCGAAACAGCTGGAGGAACACTTTTATCTAATTTGGTTAATTAGCAAAAGGCCAATAACATGATTGGCAGAGTTTCTTAGAAGTAAGGAATAAAGAAAAATGGGTGGAGGATCATAACCAGAAATGTCACCATCTTCTCCGTGGCAAAGGTTAGTTTAAAATGAACACAGGCAAAGTAGAAAACTTCTGTGGTCAGAAAATTAAAATTAGTAAATCTGTCATCAGTTATCAAAAGTCTGAATTGGTGCTGGTATGAGACAGCTTTATAGCCATTTTCCACATTTTCCATTTACTCAGCTCAACTCGACTCGGTTTGGGTCGTTTTCTGTTACAATCGAGTACCACCTAATGTGCGTAGGGTTGTTATAGCAATGTGGCAAAAAGTCCCAAGACGTCATATATAAGTGACACGAACACCATAACGATGGAGGACGTCAAGGCGATGGTATACCTGCTGCTTGGTCTTTGGCTTTTTATCAGACT
Source organism: Haplochromis burtoni (assembly GCF_018398535.1). Lineage (NCBI taxonomy): Eukaryota > Metazoa > Chordata > Actinopteri > Cichliformes > Cichlidae > Haplochromis > Haplochromis burtoni. Next base: position 235,216 of record NW_024582428.1, on the reverse strand, counting down.
CGGGGAACACAGTGTTGTCTTTTGTGTGGCCATTTTCCTGGTTGCTAGGTTTCAAAAATGGCGGTTTTGATTTTTACAGAGGATGACTCACTGAGTGATGCCACTGACTAGCGAATCGATGGCATGCAGTATGTTGATGTCACATTTTTGGATTGCCTCAGATTGCTTGGAACCCCGGCCGGGGTTTTATGGTTTTTCACCTAACAGAATAACCTAAAAACCAAGTTGAGCCGTGCCAAGCCACCCAAGTAGGTTCTAGTGGAAAAGGGCTATTAATGTCTATGGAATTGTCAGATTGCACATCTGGAAAGTCAACCTCTGCGATGATGGTATATCCAGGTTTTAGAGCAACGCATGTTTCCATTCAAAGTCTTTTTCAGGGAAGGGCTTGCACATTTCAGCAAGACAATGCTAAATTGAATCCTGCATCTATTACAACAGCATGACTTGATAGTAGAAAGTGCAGGCTGATTCACCACTAACTGAACTCATTCATGAAATGAAAAATACAAGAAAGTAGATCCAGGACTGTTAAGCAGCTAGAATAACATATCAAAGTGGCAAGCATGGTCCGGTCCTAACTTTTTGGAGATTGCTCCCATAAAATTCAAAATGACCTTTCTTTTTTCTTAAAATGACACGTTTTCTATGTTCTGATGTGAATAAAAATGTGGGTTCACAACATTTTTTTAAATCATTAAATTCAGTTTTTATTTGTATTTTACACAGCCTCACAACCTTTCTGGAATCGGCCTTATACACTTAAGAGTCTCTCACCTTCTCATTAACCTCTCCTTCACCACAGTGGACAAAGAAAGGCAACTTGTTGGGAGAAGCTAAGAGCAGAGGAAAATGTCAGGGGAGGGACAAGATAACGTCGGAAAGGAGGAGCCGAACAGACAAGAGAGGAGGAGACTTGTCACATGATGGTACTGGAATGTCATCTTGTCCTTGGAAAGGACACAGGCATATCACAACAAAGGATTTCCTTGTCTTCATTTCCCCACTTTTTCTGTCTTGAGTTCACTCTCCTTCAAGCTCTTATCTGTCTTCCATTTTCTTAGTCTCTCCTATCCAGCTTCTATTCACTTTTTGTACAATACCATCTCAGTTCCTGACACTGCACACGAGAAGGACACACACTCAAGATGCCCTTTGTACTCTAGAGTTTTCTTTTTTTTCCACTCTCCTGCTAGTTATTTCTTAGTAGGAGTTCATTCACACATGCGTGCACACACACACACACACACACACACATACACACATACACGTGCATACACCTGTAACTTCCCCCACATCACCCATTCCTCTTCATTATCATAATCACTTTACCCCCCC